>NC_056743.1:1958971159-1959136159 GCF_019279795.1 Protopterus annectens | reverse complement strand
GGGTATACCCATATTCTAATATTAAAATATGAAGAAAAAATAATAATAATAACCCTTAAAAAATAACAAAATATATATATACACCTATTCCCAACTTTGTTAACCCCATTATTTGGTTCTCTCTTCTTCAATGAACTTAACATTAAAATCTCACGGCTCTTAACTTTAAAACTGGGGCTAATAAAACTGCCTCATTCAATCCAAGGTGTCTGTTGGCCTATAATATAAGCTGCCAGTATACTTCCCTAAATTCAATCCTCATTTCCTATGGCCCTCCCCTAGGATCTTGTTCTATCTTTTCAAGAACAAAAAATGAAAAGGAGGCCTGTGTACAGATCATAGTATGTTTATAGAGGGCATTCCTTACTTCCTTGCTCTGAATATTGTGTAGGTGTTCATAAATTCTTTTTTTTAGTTTCCGTGAAATCTTCCCCACATAGAAGGCATCACATTTTTTACATAAAGCCACATAAACCACTCCCATGCTTTCTTAATTAGCAAAGCATGTAGATTCCAAAAATCTATCTCTTGCTTTTACATATATAGTTTCCGTGTTGTTTATATATGGGCACTGGGAACATGTTCCACATTTATAAGTGCCAATTCTCTTGTTAGTATTATTCCATCTATTCTTATACAGCACGTGTCATTCTCTAATATTTCCTTAACATTATTAAAAATTCTTTCCAACCCAGAAAAATACGAATTTTTTTTCCCACGTCTTACTAATAATTTCTTTAATAATGTAGCTGTTACTATTAAAATTTATAAAAGGCCCCTTTATAACTATTACCTCCCTCTTCTTTGCAATTATTAATCTCCAGTGTTAACATTGGATTCTTCCCTGGGGGGACTCCCTGCCCCTATTCCCAAAATTGGTCTAAACTTGTCCTGTCTTCCTTATTTTATCTCTTCCATAATTTCCCTCATCAAATTTCTTGGATATTTTCTTTCCAAAAGCATCTTCCTAATCTTTTCACATTCCTTCAAAAAATCCTAGTCAGCAGAAGTCATTCTAGAGCCCCGAATAAATTGTCTCCTTACAATATTCTTTTTTGTTTAAAGGGATGGGTGCTAGTTAAATCTAATTATGAATTTGAAAAAATATTTTTTCTGTATATTGTAGATTTAAACCCTATAGACACATCTACCTTGTGAATAGTAACATCTAAATTCCCAGGCTAGTGAAAGCGGATAAGGTATACATACTAAATCTAGAGTACTTGATAATAGTTTTCAGTCTTACTCACAAACACTGGCTAATCTACAACGTATGTACTGTACCTGTGTACTATGTATGTATTCTACCTGTGTTCCAAATTTCAGCTGTACACCACAAATCTATTAATTACCTTTATTTTTAAATTAATATTTTTTTGTTTGTTCTCTCCACTGTAACTGTTGATGTGCTGCATACCACTGTAAAACATGTCTTTTGTAATTTGAGTGTGTACTGATCATGTCTAAATAACTAAATGTATCTGTAATTTTTCTTTGTGGAGCTTTTCTCCCCAGGCCTCTGCTGAAAAAGGACCTTTTCGGCTCAGTCAAACACCCCCAGTTAACAAATGTAAAATAAATAAATAAATAGTCCATCTTGTCTCTAGAAATATGATGAATAAATCTTAAAAAATCAGTAGTATGATTAATATATGGATATGGGGCACTGGGGGCTGGGCTGGTACCATGAGGTCTGAGAGGAACCAAAAAAAAGTTTTCTAGGGTGAATTCATTCTGGAAAGTTTTGATGTCACAGAGTGACTTAGCAACAAGCCTTAATTGCCTCCTGCAGTTGATATGGGTTTGCATGCACTGACAGCATGTTTAAGTATGACTGTAAATTGTCTTTATTGTTTCAATCCCTATTGAGCTGGGAGATGGAAGGTGTGTGAGGTCATGCACATCTCCTTCCCAACCAAGTAGCCATCGCAAATCAATAGGCAGCCTATGGCAAGCTGCTCCAAGGGACTGGCTAGCTGACCTGCTACGTACCACCTAACTCTTGGTTTAATTTCTCTAACTGTATTTATTATTTATTTATTTTACATTTGTTAACTGGGTTGGTCCTACTGAGATAACGTCTATGTTTAGAGGAGATCCAAGGGGAAAAGTTCCAGATACTTATACAATTTTATGAAAATAAGCAAATTAAAAATAAACAAAGATACAAAAATCAAACAGTGGCAATATATAACAGTTTACAAATTTGAGAAATCCAAAACAAATTCTAAACATAACTATGGTAGATACAATAGACCAAGACATGGGAAATAACGTTGTACATGTTCTAGAAGTAGTATGGCAGGAAATAAGTAGTAGAAAGGAAGAGGTAAGGGTTTACGTGTGGTCACGACAAGGGCACATCCATGATTTAGCTAGACAATTGTTTTAGTTCTTTTTTGAAACTATTGAAGTGTGTAATGCTTTTTATGTGGATTACATACCTTGAAGGGAATGGACCCCATTCTAACATCAGGGCATGATCGCAGTTTTTGAAATCAGTATTGTTTCAGTATTTGATGTTTGCCAACAGTGCTCACCTCAGCACTCACAACATGCCCAGAATGGCTTCCATCTGCAGTTCATATGGGGTTGCATGTATCGGTAGCATATTTTCTTGTATATTTTTTTTTTAACTGTTGGTAATGGGTGATCCATGCGAGATAAACTTCATTATTCTCTATAATGCTTTGTGGTTCATATTTCCAATGCTTCTCAGCTATACTTATGTTGTAGCTTTGCACTAACCTAATGCAACAATCAAGCCACATTATTGTGTCTTTCAGTGTACAGATCCTAAGGCATGAATGTATGACACCCAGCAATAAGGTGGGCAACTCTTTCCAGTTCTGTTTTACAAAACCTGCATTTGTCTGTTCTCCCACTTGTTCTGTAGCTTTTGTAAAACCAAGTGTATGTAGTCAGATATTTTGGGGAAGTCAGTATTAGCCTTTTATTGTATGGTTTCAGTTCAGCTCTTCTAGACAATTCCTGTATCCAGTCTTTGTCAACATGATGTTGTTTCAGAAGATCTGTTCTTCTTCTGCATTGCATATCCTAATGTCTTCTTACCTGTCTATATAATGATATACTGCTATTCCTGTATCATAAGCCATCTCCACGTCATTATGGATACATCTTATCCAAAACCTTCTGCTAAGCAAAATTCCGTTTTCCATCCATGTTTTGATATTGTAAACTGCTTCTTGAACTAAATTCTGTAGCACTTTCTTGCATCTATAAATATGTATGTATATCTATATATATATGGGTTCACTACATATTACCGAAAGCTCATATGATCGAAACCCATTTGACTGAGACCAGAATATTAAGTTGGGGGTGTTGTAATAACCTTGTACTTATGTTATAAGCTTTCATGTATATTTAAAGGATACACATGAATATAATAGTACATAAACTGCAATTATGGCTGTGCCCCCCACACCCCCCCAACTTAATATTCTCACTCCAGGGTCGCGCTACAGTGGGGGAATGGGCATGTACCTGCCAGTGCTGGTTTTTGGTCAAATGAGTTTTCGGTCATATGGGCTTTCGGTAATATGAACTTTCGGTATTCTGGTCTCAGTCAAATGGGCTTCGGTCATATGAGCTTTCGGTAATATGTAGTGAACCCATATATATATATATATATATATATATATATATATATATATATATATATATATGTATATATATTTATATGGGTCTACTTCTAAATTTCAGTTTCAAAACTTAGAATTTCTTATGGTTGAGACCATAAGATTGAAGTTTTGAAACTTCAAAATGTAAATAAAAAAATAAAAACAAAAAAATCTTTCTTTTTACATTTTTGTAGGGGGCTGTACCCCCCCCCCACATCCCCTGCTAATTAAATATACCAACTCTGAGATCTCACTACAGACAGGAAAACTGCAAATATACCATTCCATGCTGTACGGTGATGTCCATTCAAACAGTTTGAAGTTTCAAAACTTTGATCTTATGATCTCGGCCATAAGAAATTCTTAGCTTTGAAACTTCGAACTTTAGAAGTAGACCCACATATGTATATACACACACACACACACACACATATATATATATATATATATATATATATATATATCTTTGTTTTCTAGCATATTCTTGTATCTGTAAAAATGTTACGTTCATTTCTCATGTGATCCTATTCACCTGGGCTGTGCCTGCAAATGGTCCCTTGAGATCAGTGCACTGTACTGGTAAACAAATATAAATCAATAAATAAATAAATCTCTGTATTTGTGAACTTTACAACTGTCTCTCCATCTCATCTTATCCATGTCTCTATATTCTTGCTTTTGTTTTCTGCCACTTTTGGTTGTTGTCTGATTTTTGTCTTCTGGTTTGATTTCTATTTCCACTTTATTCTGAAATGCTTCTGGTAAGTTAAGCAAAGATGCCATCTTCTCTTCCTCTCTTCACGCTTTAGAATGTTCAGCAAATATGTATGCATTTTTACACGTGTGGATCTATACATGCAGTCATTTTCAAGGAGGCTCACACCTCTTTCAGAGTGAGGGATGTATAACCTTGGTGTGCCCTGTTATTTATATTTCATTTGGTAAGCAAGAAGCATTTTTCTTGTTTTCTTTTCTAACCAGTTGAATGCTTTTTGTGGTCATTCAGTCACAGCAAAACCGCAAGTTAGAATAGGAAGAGCAAAATGATTTATAGCTTGGACTTTATTCCAAAATGTCAAAGCAGTTTTCAATATTATCTTAAGTTTTCCGAAATATTCCATACTGAGCTTTATTCTCATTTGTTCATGTTTTATTGCTGATCTATATATACTGATCATGGGTGTGTATGTATATTTGCACACATATATACACATACACTGATCATGGGTAAAATTGACTTAATTGCTGTTTAGGCAGTGATTGGCACTATAGTAACCTCATCTTAATGTATCCTTATTGCTGCTGTGGTTGCTACGGCTTTGCTATTAAGATAACAATGGTTGCCAGGTAATTAATCAAGGGAGTAACTCTTCTGTTATCATCATATGCCTATATGTATTTCTTGTATTTTCTTTAAGCTCATACACTGCAGCGATGTAGTTACATTCCCCATAATGGCATATTTCACAGGCACTACATTGTTGTGCTGTAACATAACATTGTGCCTTACAACTCATGCTTTATTGTAAGGAACCTTATAATGTGGCCTTTCTATCATAGTTAAGAAAACCAGAAAAGTAACTCTCCAAGCAATATATTATTTTCCAGCTGAAACAAAAAATATATTATCTTAGTCAGTGTAGTCTACTCCTCCATATCTGTATTAATTACTCTGGATTCACTCTTCCTGTAAGGCTCAAATGAGTTTTTGTTTAACCTTGTGCAGCAGACAACAGTTTTGTATTGCAGTATCATCACGTGAGTCTTTATTTCCTCAATAGCCATATCAGTTTTACCAGCATTATAATGCTTCCAAAACGTTTCTTCATTTGTCTGTAAGCCAAATGCCAAAGCAGCACTTTTCATATAAAAACACTTCCTTATAATTTTTTTCTGCTGTATCTGACCAGACCAGACACAAATGCCAGTGAGAGGCACCAGCAAAGCAAAACTCCACTCAGACCTAGTACAAACAGCTTAACTTGACAAGATGATACCTCTGAAGATTTTCAGGTCTTAAATGATCCAGTCCACCCATTTCAACAGATATGATTAGTACATTTAAGAATAGAATTTTTCAGGCTCTGACTACTTCCCCAGGTCCCATAATGCTTTGTGCCTCCCTCCTTCTCCAGATCATTTGCTGCTGAACAGCTGCATCCAAAAGACATCTCCAGGGATTATTTAGCGATCCAGTTCACATCTGACCGTGGCTTCTGGTCATAGCATCTATTTTTCCTGCCAAATTTAGAGTTGTTGTACTCTTTCCTATCTCTCTAGCATAGCACCACTGTTTTGTCTAAATGTTGTGGTGGAGTTTTGCTTTGTTGGTGCCTCTCATTGGCATTTGGGTTTGGACTGGTCTGGTCATAGTTTTGCTTTTGGCTACTGTAGTCACTTTTTTTGTAAACAATTGATAAGTATACAAAATTAGATAAGTGTTTTGGATTTAGAAAACATGACTTGTTTAAGTTTTGGTAGCCTCAATGCTGGACATTGTATTTGTGCAGTGTCTGAGCCAATGACTCCTAGTGAATGCAAAAATAACTTAATTCTAAAAAGGTTTACTGTCAAGGAAATCTTATTCTAACAAACTTAAGATTCAGAGTAGAGAGACCCATGCAATGGAGGATGAAGGGTCTTCCTAGTCACTGATCAAGGTTTCCCCTGCTCTTTTTAGCTTACAAGGGTGGATATTGTCTCCTCCGTTTCCATAATGAATATGACTGAAAAGTAAATGAGCAAACCTTTTACTTCAGGTATTTCATGGGTGCAGGTTTCTGTCATTGCAGATGTTCCTCCCAGAAAACGCCTCAGGAGTGTTTCTTCAGTATATGTATCAGAGTTGCTGGAAATTTTCTCTTCCTCTTGACCTCCTTCAGTTATGTCTTTTAGTTCCATTCAATTCCTCTGGAATTTCCCCTGCGTTGATGAATCTGGATGAGGAGAAGATGATTCAGGCCCATTTGAGGGTGCAGATTGAGACAAGAATCCACGCTTACCTCTGTAGTTCCAAGGTTGCAAGATAAAAATTTGTATGTTTGAAATCCCCCATGGAGTTTCACATTCTAGGTACCAAGAATGATGATGGACAAGATTTCTCAGTGTCTGCCAAATTTGGGGAGGTCCTTCAGTTAAGACAGAAGAGGGCATGGCTTGGTAATCCTATCATCACATTACTAGAAATTCTGCAGGAGATTTTCTGCTATACCCTGCCATCCTCTTGGCTGGTAACCCTGACCAATAAGATTGCCATTCAGAGGGGCTGGCAGGAGTCAGATGTTGTAGCCAGTATGCCTTAGAGAACAGATAGGATCCCCCAGCCTCCCAAAGACAGGGAATTGTGGATCAAGACTCTGCTCATTAACTCCATGTTAGTGGAGTGGTCCTCAGAAAAAAATGCTCTAATAAGACTATGTTTGTCCAAACTTTGGATGAGGAATTTGGGGCTTTGGATCACTTTGCTAAGTATATATATATATACATATATATATATATATATATATATATATATATATATATGCATCTAGAACCTTCTTTACACTGGTGCTCAGTTATATGACACACATAGTTAGGTTCCAATGAGTACTGGTGGATGAGATGCATGGCATGTTGAAGAGGATGTCACATGGATATCTAAAAAGGAAGCTAGAATGCCAAGTGGTAGCCACATCTACAGTTTCTAATCTGTTCATGAAAATAGATTAGAATGACTTTGAGAACCAACAGTAGATTATAATGATGTCAGTGGAGCAGCCTCTGCAGCTAGGCAGGCATAACCCTTCGGTAGCATGCCTGAAGCAGTTTCTTTAACTTTTCTGGAAACTTCACTAATTTTCCATTTGTAGGGATGATATTTTTGGTCCCAAAGTGAAAGATAACCTTTAGAAAAATAAACAAGAAATAGAGATGCTCAAGGCTGTTGGCATCAAGTTCTCCACTCCTCAGCAAACATTATCCCAAAGCTAGAAGAGTGTCAGGAAGTTATGATTCAAGAAAAGCCAGCAATAATGAGCAGCATTCACACAGAGGCCAACATGGATGATGTGGCATCCATAAAGGATGCCACCATTATGAGATTGGTAGTACACAGGATCATGTATCCCACAGTGTTACTTCAAGGAGACAACAGCAGAAACCATGAGGGCTTGCCTGATTGTCCCACTCTGAAAGCATTCTTGGGTCATGTGCTCCTTAACTTTCCTGCACTGGATGCCATCACACATGACAAATGGGTAAAGGAAGTATTACCATAGGTTATTTTGTTCCCCTTCTAGCCATTTTGTGGCCACAATCTCTTTCTCTTCCCGACATTTTTCCACATCAGTAGGGTGCAACCCAAGGGCGGCCACGGTGGTGCAGCGGTTAGTGTTGCCACCTCACAGCAAGAGGTTCTCTGGTTTGATTCTCGGCTGGGGTGCCTTCTGTGTGGAGTCTGCATGTCCTCCCTGTGGTCGCGTGGGTTTCCTCTGGGTACTCCGGTTTCCTCCCACATCACAAAGACATGCAGTAGGTGGACTGGACACTCTAAATTGGCCCTAGGTATGAGTGTGTGCATGCGTGTGCCTTCTGTGGAAGGTTGGGCGCTGGGCTGACAACTCAACACCGTAAAACTCCACTTCCAATCATGAGCGGACAGATGATCCACTGTGGCGACCCCTAACCGGGAAAAGCCGAAAGAAGAAGAAGAAGTAGGGTGCAACCCAAAAGGGATAAGGGTCATTAGCTTGATAATGAAAATAAATAAATAAACAAAGAAATTAATAAATTAATAAAAAAAACAATTCAGGGGTCACACCAACCCACAAAGGGCCCAGTTGCTATTCAATTATTTTTTTTTTTTTCTGATGTAAGCAAAGGATCTCAGGTCAATCTCTGACCTTAGCAGTCTCAGTCAGTTTAATCCAAATTCCATCATTCACATACTCTGGAACAGGCTACCCATCTATATCAAGCAAAGTTCTTCATTAGCACTCTACAAGAAATATCTTGAAGAGTGGATGAGAAATAGGACGTACACCCTGGGGATCAATTCTGTGTCTCTGCTCGACAGTTGCACAGGAAAATAACTTTCTTGGGTGGAGTAAGCTATGGAACCTTGTTGGCTAGGCTTACATAAGCCTTTGGGCCGATAGCCTAGTACCTACCTATGAACCATCATTCCCATTATCTGAAGCCTTGCTGTGGATGAAATGGTAGTCATTTAAGTTGCCTTTATGTATGCCTTTGGGACGTGTGTCCTGTAAAGATGCCAGTAGGAGTAAGTGTGTGTGTGTGTGTGTGTGTGTGTGTGTGTGTGTGTGTGTGTGTGTGTGTGTGTGTGTGTGTGTGTGTGTGTGTGTGTCCATGAATATGTACACGAGTATGTGCATCTGCGTTTGGGTGTTTGTGTACTCTGGGATGAACTAGTGTGCCATTCAGGATTAGTTCTCTGGTGGTTCACACCTGATGAATGCAGGGATAGATTTCAATGCCCCTGTGACCTTTAGTAAGTTAAGAAAGTACTGGAAATGAACAAATTTTCACCTGTTTTGTCCTTTTTTTTTTTTTTTTGTTTCCTTACTGTCTGCATTATGCTATCTTCAGACAAGCCATCTTTTTTGGGTAGAAATTTCAGAAGAGCACAGTTTCATCCCCGTATTTGGTTGCCACAATGAAAACAGTACACGTTTAAATCTTTACTTTCTATCCTCATTTCTCATCTATTCATCTGTCACGTCTTTACTTTATGTTTAATTGCTACTTTAAATCCTACTTCCTTAAAAAGCAGTACTTGTTTCTTCTTTTGTAACGTGGAGTCATTTGCTCCTGCTTTTGTTTGCTTTTCCTTTTACACTCTCTTTTTGCATGTTTTCTGATTTTTACTGTTATATTTGTGTTGTACTTTCATTGCTTACTAATGCAGCTCCAATTTTCATTCCACATTTATTTTTTTAGGATCTCATAAACATGCCACACTTGAGTGCACTCACTTAGCTAAATACATTGCACTCTTGCTCCCACTATCCCTGTAAATTTAGTTTCAAATATAATCACCTTGGAACAGGTCAGATTTACTCTTTCCTTTTTTTTTATTCTGTTTTCTTTACTTTTATTCCCTTCCTCTTCTTTTTTCCTTTTCTTTTTATTTGTGAGACTGATGTGTTTGTTTTTAAACTGGTTTTTACAGATCATCCACCCCCCCACATCTGTGAAAAGTCTGTGTAATACATAAGAGATATCATTATCTAATTAGGATGTCAGGAAATGAAGCCAGAACCCACCCGTACCAATTAGTCTCTTCATATATTGAGGACTTCCTTATTATTATCATTTGCTACTCATGTGTTTCTGACATCCTAATTTTCTATATAATCTTTTCACCGATGTACAGAATCTAAGGATATCTATTTATCCATGATATTATGACTCAAAAACATTAATATTCAGAACTGTAATAATGCTACGGTATTTAATCTGCATGCAGAGATACAGAAGGAGGAACCACCTTATTAAAAGAACTGCTTAACGTTAAGAACAGCACTCACACCATATGGAATCTGCTGAACCAAAGGAAAACAGCCAACCACCAGGGAATCTTTTCCCCCACATCCCGCACCTCTTCCCCACAGAGATTCCTCCTCTTCACCAAAATCCAGTGAAAATCTCATCTTTGAGTCCACCTTCACATCATCAGTTGAGAGTACTGAAAAAAATGGGTCACCTTAAGAAGCATACCAATTTCTCCACACAACAACTTCTGTGTGAGCAGCTCTGCCAACAGCAAAGAACTCATGCTCATAGACAAGGAAACTCAGCTAGTCAATCATTGTCACTAAAGTCCTCTAGGGCAATATAAAAATGGTTCAGAGCTAACACCCCTTTACTCTCCTGAGAGAATCAAATGACAGGGGGGGGGGGGTTCAGCCCAGGAACCAGTGAAGTCAGCTGTAAGAGCTGGATTTCTCATCTCATTTCTTGTTCTGCCCCATCATTACCAACTATTCACAAAGCCATGCCATCTGATGCAGTGTTTAACAGCCAGAGGGCAAAATGCAAAGCCATTCAGCATCAAACATACACAGAGACACCCCAGGGAAAAGTTTAAAACAACACAGGTTACAGCAGAAAATCAGCAGGAGACCCATACTGTTCATAAGCTGGTCTTCCTCAGCACAGTGCATTCATCTCTACTGGCATACTTGCTACGGTTTATGCGTATGGGTTACTTCAGTTATACATACATACACACAGACATACATACATATATTTCAAGCATCGACATTAATGCCCTTCTAGCCTGCCAATATACTAAAACACTTGTTCCCATAGTAAGTGTCCAGGCTGTTCTTAAAAATATCTAAACTAGTACTTGCTTTAATGTAATTTGGAAGTCTGTTCCATGCATCAGTTACTCTGTTAAGAGATCCAATTAGTAGACTTTTCATGCCTGTAGAATGCCATACATAGGTTGTCTGATGATTCTCTGCTACTTTTTAATAACCCCAAACATTCCCAGAGATAGTTGTCTCTAAGTGCCCCATATACCTGAATAAGATCTCCTCTTAGATATATATGAGACACTGTACACGTTCAGATACTTCAGTCTTTCATAATAACTTAAATTTTCACATCCATGGATGCCCTTGGTATATCTCCACTGTACTCTTTCCAGTTTACTCATGCCTGTTTTCTTATAAGGTTTCCATATTGTCATTCCATACTCAAGTTTGGGTCTAATGTAATTAACAAAGAATTACTTTGTGATGTCTGATATTCTAGACTTTATAAATATTTTATACAACCTACAACTCTATAACTATCATTAACCAATTGGTTGATATGATTAGATCAAATCCAAGCTGGATCCACCCATATACCCTGTCCTTAAATGAGTCTACAGTTTCAATCACTGTGTGTTGTATTAAATATTCACCTTTCAATTTATGTCTCCCAAATCTCATATGCTCGGTTTTTGATGTATTTATCAGCATATTAATCTCCTGTGCCCAAATGGTCAATTTAGTCAAGTTATTTTGCAGACATGCCTTATCTGTAACACATGTAATCAGTTTACCCAATTTCAGGTCATCTGCATATAGACTGTAGAACACTCAGATGAAAAAGTTAGGTCTGAAAGATACAATCTAAACAAGTAAGGGCCTAGGACAGAGCCCTGTGGGACACCCTGACTGTAACCAAGGATTTCACCTGTCCAATTACTGAATGATACTTGCCATGTCCTACTTGTTAGCCATGCAGATATCTATCTTACCAAAAGTACATTGATACCTAGTTGTTCTAATTCATTGATCCATGATTTGTGTATGAACCTGTCAAATGCTAAATCTATAAATTACATCACAGCACAATTTTTCATTCATGGCTGTTATTATATTGTTACAGAACATCATGTTACAGGTGGTAATAGATATGTTTTCAACATATGCACTCTGATATATGGTTTCAAGTTCCAATCTATCCAGTTCTGACAATAGCTTATCCAATAGTACCTTCTCCATTATTTTTCCACAACATGAAGGTAGACTTAAGGGTCTATTTGACTCTAGGTTTGTCCTTCTCCCCTTTTCTTTAAAAACAGGCTTAATAAGTGCATGTCTCCAATCTTGAAGAACCTCCCCATATTTATATGATCTTGTAAATAATAGATATAATGGTATTTTGCCTTTTTTTTTTAATTTCTGCACATTGTTTGGGTTTCTAATACTATGATGGGAATGGACTCCATTCCTAAGTCAAAGTACGATTAAAGTTCATGAAATTAGTATTGCTTCAATCTTTGATGTCAGCCAGAAATGCTCTTTGCAGCACCTGCAATGTCCCAGTAATGGCTTCTTCTGCAATTCGTACAGAGTTACATGTATTGATAACATATCTAAATACGATTGTATATTCTTTTTTATAAGATCTGTTGCACCTACTACTATTGCAACTGTCTGGGCACCTTTCTTCCACATTACTCTCGTTTCTGCCTGCAAATCATGACATTTTATGACTTTATGTCTTTCTGTATGCATGACACTGTCGTCGCCGGGTATAGCAATTTCAATGATCAGAAGATTTTGTCTTCTTTTCATGGACCACTATATCTGGGTTTTCTTGCATCTATCTTTTGAACTGTTGGTCATGGGCAATCACATGTGATGTAGACTTCATCATTTTCTATGAGGCTTTGTGGATCATATTTCCAGTGTTTTCCAGCCACTTCAGTACCATAATGTTTGCACAATTCCCAGTGCAACAGTCTTGCCACATTATTATGCCTTTCAGTATACAGTCTTATGCCATTAGTATGTCTCAACCAGCAACAAGATGTGCAACTGTTTCCAATTCTGTTTTACAAAACCTACATTTCTCTGCCCACATGTTCAATGGACTTTGTAAACTAATGTGTATGTAGCCCACTATCTTGGGCTGCCGATATTAACCTTTCATCTTTTGGTTTGAATTCGCCTCTCCTTAATTCCTGTATTTGATCCTGATGAACATGAGGTTCCTCCATGAGTTTTCTATACTTGCAACTATAATTATGCATATTCCACATTTCTTGCCTTCTCATCTGACTCTTCACCTTATATTCTTTCTATTGGTTTTTTTTTTTTTTTTGGCACATTCAGTTGCTGCCTGTTTTTTATTTACTTCTGGTTTGATTTCCATTCCTGCTTGATGCAAATATGCTTCTGCTAGACTAAGCAGAGAAGTCATCTAAGATTTATTCTCCTCATGTTTCAAAACTTTCACTACATTTGGGTCTTGTGAGGTCAGCAGATATGTGTGCAGTCCCATGATTGCAGATCTATACTTGTAATCAATTTCAAGGAGGCTCATACCTCCTTCAGAATGTGGATCTTGATAAGCACTGATTTTTATAAATTATTTGATGAGCATGAAACATCCTTCTTGTTTTCCTATCTAATCTATCCAACACCTTTTGTGGCCAGTCAGTCACTCTAAAACTGTAAGTTAGGACAGGAAGAGAAAATTGGTTTATAAGAACTGAATAAATTATTAATGTAGAAATAATCCATTTTTATTTTAAAACATCGCGGCCTGAAGTTAAATGCCAAAAAATGCATTGTCATACCCTTTCTAGCTACCAAATAGGTGGCAATCCACTGAGCACAGAAGAAGTTATCAGGGACCTGGGGACCCAGGTTGATAGTAGTCTGTCATTCGACACCCATGTAGCTAAAGTAGTTAGGAAGACTTTCTACATTGCCCACCTTATCATGAAGGGATTCTCATCTAGATCAAGGGAGGTCATAGTCTCCCTTTACTCATCACTCATCAGACCAATGATTGAGTACAATGCCCCATTTGGGATGTATCTGACCCGACACCTGCAGCAGCTGGAGAGGCCACAAAAGTTCCTCACCAAAAGGATAAAGGGTCTCAAAATCTGTCCTATGCTGCCCGACTGAAAGAACTCCAGCTCTATTCAGTCGCTACCCGCTGCTCAGAGGTGACCTTGCTTAACATATAAGGCCATGTCAAACCCAGATTTGATGAATATGAAAATCTAGACCCATCAGAGCCACAAGGGCGGAGACTTAAAACCCCACAACGCTTAAATGGGGCGGTGCTGCTGGGATAGATTCATTACCCAAAGACTCCTATGCTGTGGAACAAAATCCCGGTACATGTGAGGCAGAGCACCTCGCTGGCCTTGTTCAAGAGAAATCTTGACCAATGGATGGGAGATCGCAGATATACCCCAGGGATTACCTCAGTGTCAGCAAAATAATGGGTATAGTTGCAGATAGCCTAGTATAAACCTATGAACCTATGAACCTATTATTTCTACATTAATAATTGGCGTCCTGGATTCCTGGTTCCACTACGTTGATATATAGCAAATTGGTTTATAGCCTGAATTGTGTTTCTAGATGTCAACTCTGTTTTAAGAATTAATTTGTCTTCTAAAATATTCCTTACTAAGTTTTATTCGCATTTATTATTCATGTTTTATTGTTGATCCTTCATCAATTCCCAAATATTGATGCACTCCCTCTTGCTCAAGTTCTTTTATATCACATTCTTGTCCCAAACCGATGTTTTCCTGGTACTGCAGCTTTCCTGTTTTAAAGGTTGCTTTTGCACATTTATCAAAACCAAAAGTTTTGACTACTTGCATTTGTGCTTTCAGTTACTCATCTGATAAGCTATACAGTTTTAAATCATCGACAAAGAGAAGATGAGAAGTCTTTACACTTTGTTGTTTTCTAGGAGCCAAATTATAGCCATGGTCTAAAGCTGTTAAGTACACAGCTTAATGGGTTAAGGGCAAGACAGAATAGCAGCGATGACAAAGACTCACCCTGGAATATCCTCCTTTGAATTTTTATCCCTGGAATAATAATTTGTCCTTTATCATGCTTAATTGCAAAGTGGTTTGCCACTGTTTCATGGTCACTGTAATGTAATTGATCAGTGTAGTGTGCATCTTATATTTTTTAAGCACTCTTTTATCCATGAATGTGGGATACTGTCAAATGTTTTTTTTGTGGTCAACCCATGCCATACTTGGATTCTTCCCCTTTTTAGAGTTCTCCACTATGACTTTATTTAACAACAAATGATCCTTTGTTCCACATAACTTTCTTTTATCTCCCTTTTGTTTTATTGCCATAATTGAGTTTTCTTTTAAATGACGATGAACTCTGTCAGCATCAATTCTGGTGTATAGTTTATATGTCATCAGAAGGCAAGTTACTTGTCTATAATTTTAGGGTAGCTTGCAGGTTCACTCTTAACTAGGAGCATTGTTTTTCCTGTTGTCAGCTAGGCTGGTGTCTTTTCAGTGTGCATATAAATAATCTTTACTCATGGCTAAATCTTCATGAAAAGATGTTAATACTGTTAGCCAGAAGTTAGGTACTGCATCTGGGCCTGGGGTTTTCCAATTAGAGACTTTTCTTAACTTTCTTTCAATCTCTCTGGCTGTTACTTCATCCCATTTCATATCCAGTACCTTTAAACTTCTTATTCTTTCTTTTATTTGTTCAATCCATTTAGCATCTTTGTTATGTTCCACAGGATCTACATAAATACTTCTCCAAACTGTATCTATTTCTTCCTTTTTTGGTGGTCTTTCAATTCTTTTTACCTTGCTTCCCAATTCTCTATAAAACTTTTTTGAGTCATCAATAAATTGCTTATTTTGCATTTTTCCTTTATATTTATCTGTGTATCTTCTAAAATTTTTGCCTGTTTATTATTTATGATAGTGGATGATAAATCTTGATCTGTTATAATATTGTGAATAGCTTTTATCACGTCAATCTTTCTGAGTATTTTTGTTGATCTGCTCCCTCTTCTATACTCTTCTATCAGTGACACTTCTTGTCTTAATTGCTTTATTGTTTTCGCTGTTCAATAATTCCATGATGGTATTCAATTTTTCCCATTCCTTTCCCTTACTATCCTGTGTTCTTCTGGTAGACATTTATTTGTTATTAATTTAGCTGCACAGTAATATATACTGTTTACTTCTGTTATATCACATGGATCTCTATGGACAGTCCTAATTAATGTGTTCATTTGTTTTATCAAACTTCTATCTTTTGGGATTTTATTGACCTTCTGCAGTCTATTTTTTTATTGATCTTAACATGTTTATCTATCTCTGTTAAATCAAGCAACTCTTCTCTTAGCTCATTTTCTTCTAAACTGAGGGCACATTTTTTGTTCTCCATTTCCTGCAGGCATTCTTCAGAAAGTTCTATAGTATCTTTCTGTGGCACATTCTCTTCAATTTCATCCTGTGCCGTCCGTTGCTCTGTCATATGGGAACTCACTGGCCTATCAACTCCTCAACATTGACTGTGTCAGAGTTGTTCCATCCCTTGCTCTCCAGCTTTAAGTGAACAGTTATACTGGTTTCGTGTGAAAGGCTCCAAAATATCTCTATATGGGAACTGACCAGTTGCTTCCCATTCCACTGATTTTTCCTTAATTTGGATGTCCATTGCTCTATCCTGTCATGGTGCTTTCTGAATTAGATTTTCTACACTGAATCCTTCACTTTGCAGGTACTCCATAACCTCAGTTTCTATTTCGTTAACTTCTCTATTACTGATCTTCTTTTCTACGTTTTCTCTCTGTCTTCTTATTTTCTGTATTGTAAGGCTTTCTATGTCTGGATTCCTTTGCCTGTATTTCTCTTCAAATATCTTTGGTGCTGCTTTTTTTTGTATTGATTAGTTTTGCTTTCTCCTTTGCATAAATATTACACCATATTAAATCTCCTTTTCTCTCCAATGTCCATATTTCTTCTTCAGATGTCTCATGATCTTCCTGTTTCTCTTTACTTTGGGGACTCACTCCATCCTGCTGTGATGTAACATGTGTTGGACCTTCTACACCAAATCCTTCACTTTGCAGGCACTCCATAACTTCAACTTCTATTTTTTTAACTTCTACTTTACTAACCTTCTTTTCTACATTCCCTCTTTGTGATACTATTTTTTTTATTGTGAAATTTTCGATATCTGGATGCCTTTGCCTGTATTTCTCTTCAAATATCTTTGGGGCTGCCTTTTTTGTATTGATTAATTTGGCCTTTGACTTTGCATAGATATTGCACCATATGAAATCTCTATTTCTTTCCCATGTCTATATTTCTTTGTTATACTTTTCAAAAATCTCAAGGTTTTGTTGTTCATATTTCTGCACTTCCTCATATGTTTCTTTTTCCAAACAGATCAAAGTTTCTTGGTCTATATAATGTTTTTCACAAATCTGTTGTATTAATGAACACAAATTTTTATTTGACGCTTCTGACAGTTTCTCTTGTGGAAGTATTTTCCTTTCCTCTAATTTATCTCTTTTACTCTTTTTGTGTATCTTGTGTCGGGAAACTCTGGGTGTTTAGCATAATAGTAACAATACATAATTTCTTTCTTATCCTCAGTAGTCCACTCTGTCTTCTTTATGGCTCTTCTTTGGCCTATCAGTGTTTGTGGTTTTTGTGGACTGCTCCTTCCTTCTACAATGAGGAGGGGGGGGCACCCCCCCCCCGGGCCTGGCCTAGCCCCATTGTAGGAATGTTTCTGTATTTAAAGAATTCTACACTGTCATTTTTTTTCCAGTCCTGGCAGTAGTGCGCCTACCAGGATTGGGTGCTTTTTTATTCTGGGTCTTGTGCACCCAGCTATCTTTTTAAAATTTTGTGACCTACTTCTGTCCATGATACATGCTGTATAAAATACAGTCTATATATCAGTGTTGTCTTGGTGAGATTTTGTGAAAAACAGGGTCCACCTCATGAAGGTACTCACCAAGACTTGAGGATGAATTCATTTTTAGCAATACTATTCTCCTTTGCTTGCTGACTTGTCATCTCTCCATTTGGACCCATATCCCTCTCTATGAGAATTTCTCAATGATGGCAGAGTGGGGAATTGTGTTGAAAGCCTTGGCAAGGTTGAGATAGGCTGCGTGCACTGTCTTACCTTCGTCCATGGCTTTGGTGATTTTCTCAAAGAAGTCTACCAGGTGTAATAAGCATGCTGGCGGGATAGGTTCCTGACCTAGGGACTCCCCAGACTCTGGAATAGACTGCTCATACATGTCAAGCAAAGCACCTCCTTGGCCCTCTTCAAAAGGAAC
This sequence comes from Protopterus annectens, assembly GCF_019279795.1. Lineage (NCBI taxonomy): Eukaryota > Metazoa > Chordata > Ceratodontiformes > Protopteridae > Protopterus > Protopterus annectens. The sequence continues at coordinate 1,959,117,905 of NC_056743.1, read as the reverse complement.
CTTGACGATTGGATGAGAGATAGAAAATTCACCCTGGGAATCACGTCAGTCACCCTGCCAGGCAGGGTTCCAGGGAAGTAAATATTGTGGGAAGAAATATTCAGAGAATTGTTATGGCTAGGCTTGTATAGGCCCTAGGGCCAATAGCCTAGTACCAACCTATGAACCTAAGATCTCCCCTTAATGAAGCCTAACTGGGTTGGTCCAGCATTTGGAGGTTGCCTATGTCCTTGTTGATAAGGTCCATAATAATTCCATGGCCTTGCAGATGAGTCTGGTTAGACTTATGGCTCTGTAGTTTCCAGGGTCAACTGATGGCCCCCATTTGTACAGGGGGATTACTGTTGCTGTTCTCCATTCTGCAGAAACATAGCCAGTTATCAAGCTAGGTCTTGTTTTAAATTGATTAATAAACAACCTGGGATGTTATCTGGTCCCACTGAGGCCATGTTTTTGGCCTTTGTGAGTGCAGAGATGACCTGTTCTTTAGATACTAGGCAGAGGACTGGTGTCAGGTATGCTTTGGGATATGGTAGGTGGGGATAGGGGGTGAAGTTTGCAGTGAATCTGTTAGCTAGCAGGTTGGCGAGATCATCTGGTGTAGTATGAGTGATCCCATCTACAACCAGTTCAGCACATAGCTGGGCATTCCCTTTTAGACTTGAGACATAGTTAAAGAATGCCTTATGATTATCATTTGCCAAGGATGTGATTTTAATTTCATAATTTGCTTTAGAAGACTTTACAAGATTTCTGATTTTTCTGTTTAGGCTTAGGAGGGAACTCTTGCTTTTGGACAACAGTTTCTTCCTCTTGTTATATAATCTGTTTATACTTGAAGTCTACCACAGTAGCTTGTTCTTACGGGAAGGTCTGGTTTTGATCCTGTTGGGTACAGCAGAGTTTATGCAGTCGTTTAAGTATTTGTACAGGGAATTTGTGTACACTTTTGCATAGTGATCATTAATGTCTGCGATTGTGGGTGGTATGAAGCTTTTTATACCATTCCTTAGTATTCTGTAGTTAGCTTTGGTGACTTTTTTATAATTTTTGTTTCTGTGAGGGTGTCAGTTCCAGTAGTTACTTCAAACAAGACTGATTTGTAGTCTGGCCTAACCAGGAAGGGCATCATGCATGGGGAAGTACATTGACCCCCCCCCATTTTGATGAATGCTATGTCCAGAACGTTATAGTCCCTAGTAGGGGTGCAGACTATCTATAACACAAAAACCAAGTCAGCAGCACCAAGACCCACCACAGGAAGTACCAGGAATCCAAAAAATATAAAATAAAACAATTTATTGAAGCGCTTTTCGTTGCTTGTAATGTGGTAACTTCTTCAGAAAAGATACACAGTTTCAAACAGTAGTTTATAAGTAATTGAGACATGCCATGTGATGACCACACCTCCAGTAAGTCAAGTTCTTAAAGAAACATTTGCTAAACAACCACATGCTCATAAAACCTAAATACAAAAGCTGCAAGTTTGTTAGATTAAAAGTATCATCAAAACTGTTATAAATAATTATACAGAAGGCATTAAACTGTTAGACTCAAACAATAACAAAGTTAGACTAAACTTCAAAGTTACGGAATAATCAATCAGGTATATCTCTCTAAAATATTGTAGAGCTAAAATGAATAGAATTATATTCAAGCAAAATACCAGTTACCGTCTCAAACTTCTTAGTTTCAGAAGACAGGCAATGTTACAAGCATCATTTAAACCTGGTACAACAAATGCATTCAAATGGATTTGCCATTTAAGCTCATGTTCCTCTAAAAGTAAATTCAGTGGGCCACCTCTCAAATTAGCTTGAACTTGATCTATAGCTTTAAAGGTAAATCTGTGGCCCTCATTGTTTGCTATATGTCTTGCCAGTGGGTTGTCAATTTTATTGACTGAAATAGCATAGGTGTGTTCATAAACCCTGTCCCGCAGTCTACGTTCAGTCTTCCCCACGTAGAATGCGGGACAGCAGACACATCTTGCTGTGTAGACTACCAGTCTAGAATTACAGTTGAGTTTAAATTTAATCTTGTACTTGTTATCACCTATACAAAATGTATTGCCCACTTCCATGAATCTACACATCCTACAAGAGTCACACAAATTCATTCCAGCATACCTGTGTGTTTTAAGTTGTTGCCCCCACATTCAAGTAAGTTTTTAAGGCTGTGGCCTCTAAGAAATACAATATTTGGTACTGGACCTAGTTTACTGAATAATGGAATATCACTCAAAATAAACTGCCAGTTTTTACATAAAATATGTTTGACTTGGCCACTATCATTACTGAAGGTAGTGATAAATCCACCTTTGAAGTTAGGGGCTAAAGTTTGTGATGGAATTAGTGTTGGGACAAGTACACTATTTTGACAATCTACCATATGAGGAACAAGACTGTTATGTCCTAAACTATTTAGCCCAAGGATGGGAGAGACGATACCAAGTCTTCTTTTGTCAGAAACTTCACTGACTAAAGTTCCAATATGGTCGCTAGGATACCCATGCTTTTCAAACATCATCCTCAGTAAATCGCACTCTTGATGGAAATCAAGCTCAAGTGTGGTCATTCTAGCTGCCCTAATCAATTGGCCTTTTATAATGGACTGCTTCTGGTGGAACGGATGGCAGCTAGAAAAGTGTAGGAATGAGTTACAGTACGTGGGTTTTCTAAAAATATGTGATACATACCCCCTATTGACTTTATGTTTTGAAAGTTTCACATCTAAATAGTCAATCGTGACTGTATGAAATGTTGATGTAAATACAAGAAAATCAGTTGTAGAATTCAAAAATGAAATAAAAAGCTCAGCCTGAATGCCATCTCCATTAAATAATGTCATCCAAGAAACGGGTGTAGTAAACGAGGTTCGCCCTGAAGTGCTCAGCTTTGAAAACAAAAGCTCTTTCCCAGTATGCCATCACCAAGTTGACAAAGCTGGCACCAGAGGGCGACCCCTCATTTCTGTAAATAAAAATCCTTATCGAATAAAAAGTAATTGTTGGTAAAAATGATGTCTAATAAAGACTCCACTAAAGTAATTTCGTGTGAAGGAGCTTTCTTAGATTTAAGCAAAAGACTCAACCATTCTATGCCCTCTAAATGCGGAATAGATGTATACAAATCCTTAACATCAATAGTTAAGAAATTGTGATTGGGGTTAAATTCCAAGTTGTTAATATTCTCTAAGAAGGTCCATGAGTCTTTGCATACTTGGGGTTCTGACACCAAGTATTTTTTTTCAAAATGTTGTCCACTACCCTTGCACAAGGGTAAGTTAATGAACCCCTCTCATCTATTAATAGTTTCATGGGGGGGGGGGGTTCCACATCCTTGTGGATTTTTGGTATCCCAAACATAATTGGGATTTTTGGCCAAGGAAGGGAGATGAAATTAAACGTACCAATATCAATGATGGGATCAATGAAGAAGTCATTGAAATAGCCTCTTATCCATTTATATGCAGTGTTGACCTCACTCAAGGATGCTTTAGAGTATGTCTCTGTGTCTAACAGGTGCCTCATTCTCACTGGTAGTCATGTTGATCAAAGACTACTAATCCCCACCTTTATCTGGTTTAACCACCCTGACATTAGCGTTCCTCATGGATTGCAGTAGTACACTTTCCTTTCGACTCACATTACTTAGTCTTTTTGATGGACAAGAATGAAGATTCGAAAGAAATCAAAAATCCAGTTTGCATACTTGTTCAAACATCTTCAGGGTAGGGTGTAGTGGGGGATTGTAAGTACTAGCCACCCTTAACTCATGGTCACCAGAGTTACTGTCACCAAATAATAAACTAAAGTTTAACTTTCTCACATACAGTTTAAGATCTGTGACAGTTTTGACTAAGTTAAATGGTTTGTCAGGTAGGAATGTACTACCTTTAGCTAATAAATTAACCAATGGCAAGTCAATAGAAAATGATGAAAAAATATAAATAATAAAGCAATAGAGCAATAAAGTCAAAAAAATGAAAAGGGACAGGCTTGCTTATGACAATGGGTTGGCCTGTCCAAAACCATCTTCAGCTCAAATTTCTAATGCAATGAAACCCTTTATTGCTGTACAGCAATCCAACAATGTTGTGCAATCTTATGACAATAACCAGATTGTCATTAGATGTAGTGAACGGATCCGTAACAATAACAGCAACAACTGTGATTATAACCAACAAGTGACTGACAATACCAACGTCCCTGTTAACAATTGTGCAAATTTTTGGAAAGACAACCCTACAGGAACAATTCCAAAGAACAAATCATTCCAACAGAACCAGAAGAACAATCAACGCAATTTCAAACGCAGGAAGTAATAACTAATAACTAACCTCTAAACAATATGGAACCCTGGAATCCAACAAAATGAGATCTGTATTGACAAGCCAAACCAAATAATTCCAGGAAACTGGATTCAGCCACGTATCAAGCGTTTATTCAAACAATATAAAACAGCAATAAAAGTTGAGCGCTTTCATCAGTATAAAATGACTTCATCAGAACAATGTATCTGGAAACACTTGCCCTTAAATAGCTAAAAGCCCGCCTTTAACCTCAATCATTCAATTATTCACATCCTTATCTTAAACAGATATACATTTCACATCCAATTGTACTCACACAGTATATACACAACTAAAATATAATATAGTGTACCTCAAGAGTTATTTATATATGTTTTACCAAACATATATAAAATTCATTTTCTGATGTCAAATTGAATATATTATATATGTTTTACTCCAATAGTATTTGCAATGAGTTATTTAAACATATATTATGTCCTAATAAGGGGTTTGGTAGGTATCAATTCATTAAGTCCAGGTAATGTGGCAGTATTAAGTCGTATCTGCCATTTCACTTCTTTTTCACCCACTACTGCCTTTATATTACCCCCTCTAGGATTTGGTTTGACCACTTCCAAAATTGCAAATTTAAAACCTGTGCACCCTGGGTTGTTTAACAAATGTCGTGATAATGCATTGTTAATATCACATTTTCTAATGCAATACAAATGGTCGTAAATTCTGTTTTTAAAGTGACGGCCTGTTTTTCCTACATAATAGTTCATGCAGGTGTCACATATTGCTATATAAATCAAATGTTGTGTTTGACAGTTGCCATGGCTTAACCATACCTTGCTTTTGATTTTATTTTTTAAAATTATAAATGCCTTTTCGAAAATATATCTGCAATAATTGCAGTTTCCACACTTCTTAGTGCCTTTGTTCCTGCCCTTGTCCTTCCTTTGAAGATTGTATTTAAACTCTATCATCCTTTTTAAGTTAATACCTGTTTTATATACAAACTGTGGTCTAATGGGTATCCTATCTTTGATAGTATCATTAGTAGTTAAAATATTCCAATTATTAGTAATGATATCCTTGACCTCCTTGCTATGTTTGCCATATTTTAATACACATGCTTTGGTAAATTTATCTTCCATGATGTCCTTATGTGTATTTGCATCATTCCTGATGCCGTTATTATTCTGTAAGCCAATGCCCAATAAGGGTAGATATTTCTTACCCCATTCATTAGATACATATGCAGTTACATCATTAACTAAATCAATGGGATATCCTTTTTCCTTAAAAAGCTTAGCAATAAAGGACAATTCATTTAACATTTCATGCTTGAGTGATGTCATCCTAGCAGCTCTTATGCATTGTCCTTTCACTATACTACGTTTGGTTTGATAGGAATGGGCACTATCATAATGGAGATATCCATTACTAAAAGTTGTCTTTCTATGTATTCTAGACTGAAATGATGCCCCATCATTATATACATATACATCTAAGTAATTAATTCCTTGGGTATCAAGCTGATGTGTAAACCTAAGAAAATCAGTTGTTTGATTAATATAATGTATAAAGTTGGTTAACTCTTGTACGTCCCCAGTCCAAAGATGTCGTCCAGGTATCGGACGTATGTTCTAATATATTGCTTCCAAACAGAATTCAATATATATTGCTCCTCCCAGTCCAATAATACTAGATTGGCATACATCCCCATAGCCACTCCTGTTGTTTGCCTATAGTACTCTCCTTCATAGTAGATGTAATTGAAATCAAGTACTATATCCATAAATGTTGTGAGTAAAGAAATCTCTTCTTGTTGTAAACCACTATATTTCCATATGCTATCAATAAATCTATTTAAACCTTCCTTCTTGGGAATACATGAGAACAGGTCTTATATGTCAATAGTGACAAAAATTAACTCTGAACTCCATATCTCCTGTTTAAATATTCTCAAGAATTCCCACGAATCTTTCATAATATGTTTGATAGTACTATACATATGTTTAAGTTTGTAATCTATGACTTTGCCAAAAGGAAAGACTTTACTATCACTCCCAGATATTATGGGTCTAAAGGGGGGGGGTCCTCTAGATTTTTATGAATCTTGGGAATGCCTTTGATTGTAGCCAATATGGGGAAGTCCACCTTGAGAAACTTATACATTTCTTCATCAATTATATTATCTAACAGAAATTCCTCTAAGTATGAATCTATTCTACTATAGGCTATATTCACTTGGTTGCGTGAAGATACCTCATACTGTAAAGGGTTATTAAGCAAATCAAATATTTTGCTATTATATTTGTCTTGGTCATATAGTACGATTCCTCCCCCTTTATCCGCAGACATAATCCTGATGTTATTCTCATTTAATGACTCAATAACTGAATTGACTTGGCTGTGTATCAAAGAATCTCTTTGATTATACTTCAGTTTTTTATATAACTTGTAAATTTCAGTGTTAATCACATTTTCAAAAGAAAGCAAAGTCTTATCCATCGGGGGAGTGAATGAGCTCTTTTTTCTTAATTCACCTATACATTTTTGAGAGGGAATACTGTGGAAAAATATCCCTAAGTTGAGTTTCCTTAGGAATAATTTAAATTCCACTAGTGTATCTGTAACATCAAACGATTTATCAGGAATATATTTCATTCCTTTAGAAAAGATGTTAACCAGTTCGGGTATAACCTCTTGTGTACTATAATTATAAATCTTAACTTCTCCACTAGTATATTGATTGTTGAATGTAGCCCCTCCCATCTCTTTAATGGATTGATTTGGGGAATTTTCTTTTACCGTAGTATTATCATCATATCTATCAAATGATTCCCCTAATATTCCTTGTATTTGTTCCATCTGTTTTGTCCTCTTCCTCTCCATTTTACTGTCTGCCAGTGGTCGTGTTTGCTGAATTCTCCCCCCTCCCCTAAAAAATCTTCCTCATATACTTTTGAATAAGTTACATCTTGGTGTCTAACATGGTGCGCTTCCCCATTGGCTTCTTTATTATATTTGCCATTCCATCTATATGCACATCCCTTTTCATATTGAAGCAAGTCTCTCTGTAGTTTTTTACACTTCCTGTCAAATACTTTTTTGCAGTTGTTTTCTGCATATTCATATTGTTTGTTGTAAAGTTTTTCCCATTGTGGGAACAACATATCCTTTTTGATTACTTTACTCATACATTCAACATCATGTAAAAAAACGCTTATCTTTGTGTCATTGCATGTAATGATAAACTGCATAAATTGTTTCCCAAAATCATTGAACATGTCATTACACTGCTTAATATTATTCACATTCATTTCAACCCCTATAGGTTCTTTAAAAAATCTTAGCCCCATCGGGACTATATTGCTCTCGACACATTTACGCAAGTACATGTTTTCCACTTGCAATACTTTTATTCTATTAAGTTTATTACCAAAGTCATAAATCATTTGTTTTAGAGAACTAAAGTTATCATCCTTGTCCTTATTTTTGCTTTCCAAACCTTTCTTAGCATTAAAATCAAAAGGTATATGCATAAATTTATCCGCATTAAAGTTGAAGTTATCCAAACTGTCATTGTCTCCCAAAAGGGAGTGTTTAAATACAGTACCTTTGGACGTGCAGGCAGTAGGCGTTTAGGTTTAGCCCCCGATATCAGATATATATCCTCCTCTTGATTACTCGACACAGTAGAAAAGTTCAAGACGCTTTTTTGTCTAGTTGTTTGTTCATGTACATCCTTCCTCGGCGTGCACTTCAATGGGAGTGGTGAGGAATGACTTCTCTGCCCATTCGGGATCTCCTTGTCGCTTGCATTACCAATGGAGGAACGGGAAGTCCCTATTACGTTGTTGTAGTTAGGTTGCACAGAATTTTTTAAAGAAGTAGAAGGCGGTGTGAGTAGTTCAAGTAGGCGTGTAAGTTCGCCTTTGAGAATAGCCATCCCGGAATGTATTTTATCCAGTTCTTCTCTGGTACTAGAAGAACCTAAGCCTGATATATCCTGGGAAGAATCCATGACAGCACAACGACTAAACAATATGGAACCCTGGAATCCAACAAAATGAGATCTGTATTGACAAGACAAACCAAATAATTCCAGGAAACTGGATTCAGCCACGTACCAAGCGTTTATTCAAACAATATAAAGCAGCAATAAAAGTTGAGTGCTTTCATCAGTATAAAATGACTTCATCAGAACAATGTATCTGGAAACACTTGCCCTTAAATAGTTAAAAGCCCGCCTTTAACCTCAATCATTCAGTTATTCACATCCTTATCTTAAACAGATATACATTTCACATCCAATTGTACTCACACAGTATATACACAACTAAAATATAATATAGTGTACCTCAAGAGTTATTTATATATGTTTTACCAAACATATATAAAATTCATTTTCTGATGTCAAATTGAATATATTATATATGTTTTACTCCAATAGTATTTGCAATGAGTTATTTAAACATATATTATGTCCTAATAAGGGGTTTGGTAGGTATCAATTCATTAAGTCCAGGTAATGTGGCAGTATTATTTCACCCACTACTGCCTTTATATTACCCCCTCTAGGATTTGGTTTGACCACTTCCAAAATTGCAAATTTAAAACCTGTGCACCCTGGGTTGTTTAACAAATGTCGTGATAATGCATTGTTAATATCACATTTTCTAATGCAATACAAATGGTCGAAATTTTCTTTTTTGTGACGGCCTGTTTTTCCTACATAATAGTTCATGCAGGTGTCACATATTGCTATATAAATCAAATGTTGTGTTTGACAGTTGCCATGGCTTAACCATACCTTGTTTTTGATTTTATTTTTTAAAATTATAAATGCCTTTTCGAAAATATATCTGCAATAATTGCAGTTTCCACACTTCTTAGTGCCTTTGTTCCTGCCCTTGTCCTTCCTTTGAAGATTGTATTTAAACTCTATCATCCTTTTTAAGTTAATACCTGTTTTATATACAAACTGTGGTCTAATGGGTATCCTATCTTTGATAGTATCATTAGTAGTTAAAATATTGCAGTTATTAGTAATGATATCCTTGACCTCCTTGCTATGTTTGCCATATTTTAATACACATGCTTTGGTAAATTTATCTTCCATGATGTCCTTATGTGTATTTGCATCATTCCTGATGCCGTTATTATTCTGTAAGCCAATGCCCAATAAGGGTAGATATTTCTTACCCCATTCATTAGATACATATGCAGTTACATCATTAACTAAATCAATGGGATATCCTTTTTCCTTAAAAAGCTTAGCAATAAAGGACAATTCATTTAACATTTCATGCTTGAGTGATGTCATCCTAGCAGCTCTTATGCATTGTCCTTTCACTATACTACGTTTGGTTTGATAGGAATGGGCACTATCATAATGGAGATATCCATTACTAAAAGTTGTCTTTCTATGTATTCTAGACTGAAATGATGCCCCATCATTATATACATATACATCTAAGTAATTAATTCCTTGGGTATCAAGCTGATGTGTAAACCTAAGAAAATCAGTTGTTTGATTAATATAATGTATAAAGTTGGTTAACTCTTGTACGTCCCCAGTCCAAAGATGTCGTCCAGGTATCGGACGTATGTTCTAATATATTGCTTCCAAACAGAATTCAATATATATTGCTCCTCCCAGTCCAATAATACTAGATTGGCATACATGGGGGCACATGCTGCCCCCATAGCCACTCCTGTTGTTTGCCTATAGTACTCTCCTTCATAGTAGATGTAATTGAAGTCAAGTACTATATCCATAAATGTTGTGAGTAAAGAAATCTCTTCTTGTTGTAAACCACTATATTTCCATATGCTATCAATAAATCTATTTAAACCTTCCTTCTTGGGAATACATGAGAACAGGTCTTGTATGTCAATAGTGACAAAAATTAACTCTGAACTCCATATCTCCTGTTTAAATATTCCCAAGAATTCCCACGAATCTTTCATAATATGTTTGATAGTACTATACATATGTTTAAGTTTGTAATCTATGACTTTGCCAAAAGGAAAGACTTTACTATCACTCCCAGATATTATGGGTCTAAAGGGGGGGGGGTCCTCTAAATTTTTATGAATCTTGGGAATGCCTTTGATTGTAGCCAATATGGGGAAGTCCACCTTGAGAAACTTATACATTTCTTCATCAATTCTATTATCTAACAGAAATTCCTCTAAGTATGAATCTATTCTACTATAGGCTATATTCACTTGGTTGCGTGAAGATACCTCATACTGTAAAGGGTTATTAAGCAAATCAAATATTTTGCTATTATATTTGTCTTGGTCATATAGTACCTTCCTCCCCTTTATCCGCAGACATAATCCTGATGTTATTCTCATTTAATGGCTCAATAACTGAATTGACTTGGCTGTGTATCAAAGAATCTCTTTGATTATACTTCAGTTTTTTATATAACTTGTAAATTTCAGTGTTAATCACATTTTTACTTAATTCACCTATACATTTTTGAGAGGGAATACTGTGGAAAAATATCCCTAAGTTGAGTTTCCTTAGGAATAATTTAAATTCCACTAGTGTATCTGTAACATCAAATGATTTATCAGGAATATATTTCATTCCTTTAGAAAAGATGTTAACCAGTTCGGGTATAACCTCTTGTGTACTATAATTATAAATCTTAACTTCTCCACTAGTATATTGATTGTTGAATGTAGCCCCTCCCATCTAGTTAATGGATTGATTTGGGGAATTTTCTTTTACCGTAGTATTATCATCATATCTATCAAATGATTCCCCTAATATTCCTTGTATTTGTTCCATCTGTTTTGTCCTCTTCCTCTCCGTTTTACTGTCTGCCAGTGGTCGTGTTTGCTGAATTCTCCCCCCTCCTCTAAAAAATCTTCCTCATATACTTTCGAATAAGTTACATCTTGGTGTCTAACATGGTGCGCTTTCCCATTGGCTTCTTTATTATATTTGCCATTCCATCTATATGCACATCCCTTTTCATATTGAAGCAAGTCTCTCTGTAGTTTTTTACACTTCCTGTCAAATACTTTTTTGCAGTTGTTTTCTGCATATTCATATTGTTTGTTGTAAAGTTTTTCCCATTGTGGGAACAACATATCCTTTTTGATTACTTTACTCATACATTCAACATCATGTAAAAAAACGCTTATCTTTGTGTCATTGCATGTAATGATAAACTGCATAAATTGTTTCCCAAAATCATTGAACATGTCATTACACTGCTTAATATTATTCACATTCATTTCAACCCCTATAGGTTCTTTAAAAAATCTTAGCCCCATCGGGACTATATTGCTCTCGACACATTTACGCAAGTACATGTTTTCCACTTGCAATACTTTTAATAACTAACCTCGTTTGAACATTGTTACTAACAGTGACGGGGACTTTAACATTTATAATTTTTCATAATTTTCTATCGACTTGCCGTTGGTGAATTTATTAGCTAAAGGTAGTACATTCGTACCTGACAAACCATTTAACTTAGTCAAAACTGTCACAGATCTTAAACTGTATGTGAGAAAGTTAAACTTTAATTTATTATTTGGTGACAGTAACTCTGGTGACCATGAGTTAAGGGTGGCTAGTACTTACAATCCCCCACTACACCCTACCCTGAAGATGTTTGAACAAGTATGCGAACTGGATTTTCGATTTCTTTCGAATCTTCATTCTTGTCCATCAAAAAGACTAAGTAATGTGAGTCGAAAGGAAAGTGTACTACTGCAATCCATGAGGAACGCTAATGTCAGGGTGGTTAAACCAGATAAAGATGGGGATTAGTAGTCTTTGATCAACATGACTACACAGTGAGAATGAGGCACCTGTTAGACACAGAGACTTACTCTAAAGCATCCTTGAGTGAGGTCAACACTGCATATAAATGGATAAGAGGCTATTTCAATGACTTCTTCATTGATCCCATCATTGATATTGGTACGTTTAATTTCATCTCCCTTCCTTGGCCAAAAATCCCAATAATGTTTGGGATACCAAAAATCCACAAGGATGTGGAAACCCCCCCCCATGAGACCATTAATAGATGGGAGGGGTTCATTAACTTACCCTTGTGCAAAGGTAGTGGACAACATTTTGAAAAAATACTTGGTGTCAGAACCCCAAGTATGCAAAGACTCATGGACCTTCTTAGAGAATATTAACAACTTGGAATTTAACCCCAATCACAATTTCTTAACTATCGATGTTAAGGACTTGTATACATCTATTCCACATTTAGAGGGCATAGAATGGGTGAGTCTTTTGCCTAAATCTAAGAAAGCTCCTTCACACGAAATTACTTTAGTGGAGTCTTTATTAGACATCATTCTTACCAACAATTACTTTTTATTCGATAAGGATTTTTATTTACAGAAACGAGGGGTCGCCCTGTGGTGCCAGCTTTGCCAACTTGGTGATGGCATATTGGGAAAGAGCTTTTGTTTTCAAAGCTGAGCACTTCAGGGTGAACCTTGTTTAGTACACCCGTTTCTTGGATGACATCTTCGTGTTATTTAACGGAGATGGCATTCAGGCTGAGCTTTTTATTTCATTTTTGAATTCTACAACTGATTTTCTTGTATTTACATCAACATTTCATACAGCCACGATTGACTATTTAGATGTGAAACTTTCAAAAGATTAAGTCAATAGGGGGTATGTGTCACAGATTTTTAGAAAACCCACGTACTGTAACTCATTCCTACACTTTTCTAGCTGCCACCCGTTCCACCAGAAGTGGTCCATTATAAAAGGCCAATTGATAAGGGCAGCTAGAATGACCACACTTGAGCTTGATTTCCACCAAGAGTGTGATTTACTGAGGATGATGTTTGAAAAGCATGGGTATCCTAGCGACCTTATTAGAACTTTAGCCAGTGAAGTTTCTGACAAAAGAAGACTTGGAATCGTCTTTCCCATCCTTGGGCTAAATAGTTTAGAACAGGACAGTCTTGTTCCTCACACAGTAGATTGTCAAAACAGTGTATTTGTCCCAAAACAAATTCCATCACAAACTTTAGCCCCTAACTTCAAAGGTGGATTTATCACTACCTTCAGTAATGATAGTGGCCAAGTCAAACATATTTTATGTAAAAACTGGCAGTTTATTTTGAGTGATATTCCATTATTCAGTAAACTAGGTCCAGTTCCAAATATTGTATTTCTTAGAGGCCACAGCCTTAAAAACTTACTTGAATGTGGGGGCAACAACTTAAAACACACAGGTATGCTGGAATGAATTTGTGTGAATCTTGTAGGATGTGTAGATTCATGGAAGTGGGCAATACATTTTGTACAGGTGATAACAAGTACGAGATTAAATTTAAACTCAACTGTAATTCTAGACTGGTAGTCTACATAGCAAGATGTGTCTGCTGTCCCGCATTCTACGTGGGGAAGACTGAACGTAGACTGCGGGACAGGGTTTATGAACACACCTATGCTATTTCAGTCAATAAAATTGACAACCCACTAGCAAGACATATAGCAAACAATGTGGGCCACAAATTTACCTTTAAAGTTATAGATCAAGTTCAAGCTAATTTGAGAGGTGGCCCACTGAATTTACTTTTAGAGGAACATGAGCTTGAATGGCAAATCCGTTTATATGCATTTGTTGTACCAGGTTTAAATGATGCTTGTAACATTGCCTGTCTTCTGAAACTAAGAAGTTTGAGACGGTAACTGGTATTGTGCTTGAATATAATTTTATTCATTTTAGCTCTACAATATTTTAAGAGAGATATACCAGGCTGATTATTCCGTAACTTTGAAGTTTAGTCTAACTTTGTTATTGTTTGAGTCTAACAGTTTAATGCCTTCTGTATAATTATTTATAACAGTTTTGATGATACTTTTAATCTAACAAACGTGCAGCTTTTGTATTTAGGTTTTATGAACACGTGTTTTTTAACAAATGTTTCTTTAAGAACTTGACTTACTGGAGGTGTGGTCATCACATGACATGCCTCAATTACTTATAAACTACTGTTTGAAACTGTGTATCTTTTCTGAAGAAGTTGCCACATTACAAGCAACGAAAAGCGCTTCAATAAATTGTTTTATTTTATATTTTTTGGATTCCTGGTACTTCCTGTGGTGGGTCTTGGTGCTGCTGACTTGGTTTTTGTGTTTTAGTAGTTTGTTGGCTTCCTTTCCCTGGTTTACCTGTGTAGACTATCTATTCCAGAGCACTTTTGTTAAAAAAAAGTCCAGGAACTTCTAGGCGAGTGTGTTTTTGCTTGTGTTTGTCCCCCAGTCTATGGAAGTTTGAAATCTCCCATGACTAAAGTATTAAGCCATATGGCGAGGGATTCCAGTAAATCAAGGAAGGCGGTGTACATATCCTGGTTCATAGTGTGGGCTCTATAGCTAGCAATGATGGGATATGGTACTTTCCCATTAGTTAATTGGACATGGAGTAGTTTGAGTTTGACCAGTCTAGAAGTGTATTTGATTTTAATGACGATGGATACTCCTCCATCTTTGGTTCCTTCATGCTCATTTTGAGGTCTGAATGTGTGGAAGGCATTGTAGGCTTGAATGGCTGGGGTGCTCTCAGCAACCTTGAACCATGTCTTGGTAACTGTACAGACGTCAGCATCCTCCAAGGTGAGGAGTGCTTTCAGGAAGTGGAGTTTCATGTTTAAACTCCTAGCATTAAGCAGCACGACCCTGAGTTTGTTTCAATTAGATTTTGTTACGTTATAAAATTTGTTTGCTTTGACATTGTATCAAAGTGCTACTATGGGGGAGGCAAGGGCCTACGGAGCCTAGGGGTGAAAGGTGCTGACCATCTCTAGCAAAGCAGTGAGGTCTGTCTCCTATATCCTCCAAGGCCATTTAGTTTAATTTCAGACTCCTGTCAGTTTAATTTCTCCAAGTCTTTTGGGTTTTGAATACCATGATTGGAACGGACCCAATTCCTATGTCAGGGTACAATTAAAATTCATGAAACTAGTATTGTTTTAGTTTTTTTGATGTTAGCCAAAAGTTCTCTTTGCAGCACCTGCAGTGTGCCCAGAATTTCCTCCTCCTGTAATTCATATGGAGTTACGTATATTGGTAGCACATCTAAGTACGACTGTAAATTCTTTTTTATTAGTCCTGTTGCTAATACTACTGTTGGAACTGCCTGGGTTTATTTTCCGCACATTGCTCTCATTTCTGCCTGCAAATCCTGATAATGACTTTGTGTCTCTCTGTACATAAGACAATGTAATCACTGGGTGTAGCAATTTCAATGATTGATGCTATGTTTGCATTTTTTAATGGACTGCTATACCTGTTTTTTTTAACATCTGTTTTTTTAACTGTTGGTAGTGGATAACCCCGTGTGATATAAAGTTCATCACTCTCTATAAAGCTTTGTGGTTCATGTTTCCAGTTCTTCTCAGCTACTTTAATATTTTAGTGTTAGCACAATCCCCAGTATCACACCCAGCAACAAGACGTATGACTGGTTTCAGTTCTTTTTTACAGAACCTGCATTATTCTGTTTCTCCCACATGTTCAATGGACTTTGTAAACCACTGTGTACATACTCCACTATCCTGGGCCACGATTATTAACCTTTCATCTTTTGGCTTCAATTCACCTCTCCTTAACCATCCCTGCATCAAATCCTGATATTCCTGAGGTGGTGCCAGGAGATCTCTGTACCTGCCACAATATTTATGGCTTTTCCACATTTCTTTCCTTCTCATCTGATCCTTCTCTTTATATTCTTTTCTTTTGTTTTTGGTACATTCAGTTACTGACTGATTTTTGTCTACTTCTAGTTTCATAGGTATGTGCTAGGCTAATGGCCATGGACCCTTTACAAACCTAGCCCATAGGATTACCCTGGCATTGTGCCACCTGACCTTAGCTCCCAGTGCCTCTGTCGAGTAGAACCACTGGAGTGATCCCCGGGGTGAATTTTCTATTTCCCATCCACTCATCAAGATTTCTCTTGAAGAGGGCCAGTGAGGTGCTCTACTTGACATGTATGGGAAGTGTATTCCATAGCATGGGCAGTCTCTGGGTTATGAACCTGTCCCTCCAGCATGTTCTGTTGATTGTGGTAATGAGGTTGAGATCTCTGGAGCATGTAGTCCGGAGGGATTGGGATTTCTTTAGATATTGGCATTTTTAACAGAACTGAGTCAGACATGGCTTTGTAAGTCAAGCAGAGATCACCTCTAAGTAGGCGATATGAGACATAGAATGGTTGGAGTTTTTTGTCTGTCCCTATAGGACAAGTGTTTAAGGCCTAGGATCCTCTTTGTGAGGTACTTTTGCAGCCTCTCCAGCTGTTGCAGGTGTCTAGTGAGGTACATGCCAAATGGGGCATTGTACTCAATGATTGGCCTAATGAGGGAAGAGTAGAGGGAGACAATGACCTCTCTCTTCCTGGATGCAAAACCCTTAGTAATGAAATGTGCCACATAGAAGGCCTTTCTGACCACAGTGGCAGCTTGGTGGGCAAAAGAGAGATTGCTGTCAACCTGTGTTCCCAGATCTCTTATAACACCTTCTGTGTTCAGTGGTTTGATTTCCATTCCCACTTGACACCGAAATGCTTCTGATAAATTAAGCAGAGAAATCATCCTAGACTTCTTCTCCTCATGTTTTAAAACTTTCACTGTGTTTGGATTTGGTGAGGTTAGTAGATATGTATGTAGTCTCACAACTGCAACTATACATGTAACCAGTTTCAAGGAGGCCCATACCTCCTTCAGAATGAGGAATATATAATCTTGGTAGACACTGATTTTTATACATCATTTAAGTATGAATCATTTTCTTCTTTTCCCATCCAACTGATCCAATACCTTTTGGGGCCAGTCAATCACTCCAAAACTGTAAGTTAGAACAGGAATAGCAAATTGGTCTACAGCTTGGATTTTGTTCCTAGATGTCAAGGCAGCTTTCAGTATTAGTTTTCTGAAGTATTTCTTATTGAGTTTTATTCATGTTTGTTTATGCTTTAATGCAAATCCTTCATCAGTTCCCAGATATATATACACTCCCTCTTGCTCAAGTTCCTTTATATCACATTCCTGTCCCAGATTGACATTTTCCTGGTTCTGCACTTTTCCTGCTTTAAAGGTTGCTTTTGCACATTTATCAAGACCAAATGACATTCTTATATTACCTGAGAAAGTTTTAACCACTTGCATTTGTGCTTTCAACTGCTCATCTGATGAACTATACAGATGTGATAGTGTTCAATCTTGTTCTTAGCAAAGCTCTGCAGCTCGAGACCAACCTAACTCCCACAATCCCCCTCTGCCTTTACCCCAGATCTAGTTTGCCGCTGCAACGTTCGCATCATTTGATGAGCTCGGACCACCTCAAGCTAAGATTGTTTATCTTATATATATTTTTTTTTTTGGAAAAAAATCTCTCTTTTTCTTCTAAAGTTGTGTGTGAGTGTGTAGTGTATCGAGGGTTTCTCGGGTTCGTATATAAGATTTATATACTTATTAGAGTTAGTTCCCTCGGGGCCTACCCCACCCTTTAACTTTATATTAAGGATTTGACTGCTGGATTTGACTTTTTTAACAGGATTTGACACTTTATTACTGGATTGGACATATTTTACTGGCTTTTACACTGTTTAACTTGGATTTGACTGTACTTTCAACATGTCTGAAAAAGCTAAATCAGGCTTCAATGTGGACAGAAAATGTCTGTCACAGATGGTCATAGTTCCTGCGTCTACTGTCTTGGCCCTCTCCATCTGCAAGAAGACTGCTCCATCTGTCATTCTTTCAGTGGAAGGGTCATGACAGATAGGCGCAGGAAACTTATGGATAGGGCCTTTGAAGCCTGCATTCCAAGAGGCTCTGGATGCATTGGACCAGACATCTAAATCCTCGAAGATGTCGGAGCCCATGTCATCGCTCCGACCTCTTCTTTAAAAAGTTTCGCACCCGTTCCACAGACCTCGTTGAACTTTGTCAGTTACCGAGCCTCGTCTTTCTTGGAACGGTGTGACGAGCTTCCTCCTGTACTTTTGAGGTCGGCTCCATCTTCGATTCTTTCGACGCGTCTTCTAGGCCCTCTCCGACACTGATGTAGACCGTGGTGCAGAAATTGATGGAGAATACGGCCTTGTCCAAACTCATTTCTGTCTCCTCCCAGTTGGTGTTATCTCCACCTGTTCCTCCTCCGAGACCTATCCAGTCTTCGGAGCCGATGACCTGATGATTTTCTCGGTCGGCACCATTCACCTCGACTCCCGGGAACCAGTACCGAGACACGGATCCATCCTCGGATTGACTCGGCTCGTCCACGGATTCGATGCCATGATGCCTCTGTCGGAGATTCCTCATTTTCTTCCATAAAGGTCCGTTATCCTCCTCTGCACCCGGGGCCACATCTAAGCATGAGCACCAGTGTCTCAGCCACCCCTGGAGGTGCCCCTCCCGAGGCTTCATTGGATGCTAGTTCTGAGGAGAAGATTGTGTAAGAGGAGACACTTGGATTCTCCACAAGAATCCTTGACATCGGACACTGACTTAGATGAGTCAAAAGGGTCCCCAAAATCACCCTCAGAGGATGTCTCCTTTTCTGACATCCTGGAGATCCTAAAGCAGAGAGGTCATTGGCAAGCCCTACCCCCTTCTGAGGATGAGTCAGTCTTGCTGAAGGCATTCGCCCTTCCTCCTCCTGGGTCGATGAATTGATGGAATTGATTGCTCGGAGGGCGTGAGACACCTCTGACACGGTGGAACCAGTCCCTAGAAAGCCTAATAAATATATTACTGCCCCTAAGACAAGGCTTATCTCACAAAGGAGTTCCAGTGGTGGCAGCAAAGGAGATGTCTGAATCTTCCTCATCTGTCCATCCGCCTAACAGAGATTCTAGGACTATGGACAGGTATGGGAAGCGATTTTTAGTTCAGCGGCTTTTTCTATGCGATCCCTGAACTATTTGACCCATTTCACGTTACAGAGGGATCTAATCAAAGAGTTGGGAGATACCCTCCAGGGTACTACAGATGCTGCTGTCTCAGAGAAAGTTACAGCACATCTCAATACCCTTACGTCTATTGCAAACTCGTCCATGAGGCTGATCTCATACGCAGCGAAAGATCGGAGTAGGGCTGGCTGCTTCAGCGATTGCTCTTCAATCCTGGATGCGCTTATGTTCCCTTTGGAAGCCTTCAAGTCTTCCTTTACTAACGCCCATTTGATGGTGCCACTCTCTTTGGCCCAAAAGTAAAGGAGACCCTTACCGGTGAGCAAGAGGGAAAGACTCTGTCTGCTGTCAGTCCGTTTTCCACCCCATCCAGACCGTGATCTAAAGGGCAACGTGGTGGAAAAATGTGGTTTCAAAACCCCAAGGCTCTTTCCCAGGCACACAGGGTGATGCCCCTCTAGAGGCAGAGGAGGGGCAGAGGTGGAAGACGCCCCTGGCGGCAGAGGGGTCCATAAAACCAAGGTGACAGGGATACACTCCCGGAAACCTTTCCAGCACTCCTGAGAGGAGGCCCGACTGTCCTACTCTGGAGGCAGTCGGGATCGCTTTTGCTTTGCGGGCCTCAGGCCTGGCAAAATCTTACATCAGACACTTGGGTAAAAAGCATTGTTACCAGAGGTTACAGAATTCCTTTCCTATTGCCCCCATGTCCGCAGAAAAAACTCCCAGATGTACCGCCCCATCTGCGAGGCCCTGCAGCTATAGAAATTTCAAAGCTGCTAGAAAAAGAGTCATCCAACCAGTCCCAGTGGACCAAAGAGGATTCGGAACTTACTCAAGGTTCTTTTTAGTTCCAAAAAAGACAGGGGACTGGAGGCCAATTCTGGACCTAAGCAAACTCAATACCTTCATCAAGAAAGAAAAGTTCCAGATGGTCACGCTTCAATCGATCCTTCCATTCTTACAGAAGGACGACTGGATGTGCTCAATAGATCTAAAGGACGCCAGCATTACCACATCAAAATGGCCAGGGCCCAGGGCACGGATCACTTGCGCTTCTGGCTGGGAGCCAATCACTTTCAGTTTCGAGCCCTGCCCTTTGGTCTGACCTCAGCCCCCAGGGTCTTCACCAAATGTATGGCAGTGGTAGCGTCTCACTTGAGCAGGTGTTTCCGTATCTGGATGATTGGCTCCTTTCTGCCACCACTAAGCGTCAACTGATTCAGGCCAGGGACTACACACTACAACTCTGTGTTCTTCTCGGAATTTCCGTAAATTTCGAAAAATCATCATTATAGCCATCACAGCATATCTTATTCATAGGAGCAGAGTTAGATACACGTTGCTTAATACTAAGGCTTCCTCCAGAAAGAATAGCCTCCCTACAAAGCCATATATCTCTCCTACTATTATCCAGAAAATCCCCAGCAAAACTGGTTCTGAAGGCTTTGGGTCTCATGGCAGCTTCCCTCATTGCGATACCCTTGGGAAGACTGCACATGAGAGTTCTTCAATGGCTACTATCTGCACAATGGTCGTTCCAACAGTTACCCCTGACACACGAAATTGATCACTTAACATCTGCAAATCGCACCTGTCTTGGTGGCTTCAGACTTGCAATCTTTCCAGCGGAAGACCATTTGTAGTTTGACCACGGGGCGGACGCCTGATAGGGTGGGGGGGCATCTTTCAGGGACAGACAGTCCAAGGCCAATGGACCGAATTGGAGTACAATCTGCACATCAATGTTCTAGAGATGAGGGCAGTGTTTCTAGCGTTGCAACACTTTTCTCCCCTTCTTCCTCTAGGGACCATAGCAGTTCAGACGGACATAAACAAACAAGGGGGAACCAAGTCTTATCAACTATGCAGAGAGGCCATGAGAATCTGGCAATGGGCAGAGTCCACGGGTCGTTTTCTGACAGCAACGCACATCCCGGGGTTATCCAATGTCATAGCGGACAGGTTGAGCAGAGCCATCCTGTTACCTCACGAGTGGTCCCTCAAACAATCAATTGCAGAGAAAATTTTTCGCAAGTGGGGCCAGCCTTGCTGCGATCTGTTTGCGTCTCCAATGAACGCCAAATGCAGAAGCTACTTTGCCCTATTACCCTCCAGGAAGTCCCCAGGTCTCCTGTACGCCTTTCCTCCTATTCCCCTGATTGCAAAATTTCTTCAGAAAGCCAACAACCTGCAAAGGACAATAATCCTCATTGCCCCATTCTGGCCTCGTCAAATTTGGTTTCCCTTTCTTCTAGCACACCGAATTCGGGAACCCTGGATCCTGGACCCGGAGCCGGATCTGCTGACCCACTCGTCAGGGGCTCCCCACCCGCTACTCTCCCTCAGATTAGCAGCTTGGCTGCTCCCTTCTTAGCCAGGTCTGATCTTCTTTCCCCTGCAGTTCAAGATATTCTGGTGGCTTCTCATAAAGCTTCCACTACAAAGATTTACACTAGTAAATGGAAGCGTTTTGTGCACTGGACAACTACTCAACAATTGGATCCTGTAATAGCCCCTCTTAGCAGAGTCTTGGAGTTTCTAGCCGAACTTTTCCACCAAGGAACTTCTCCTGCCACTTTGAGAGTGCAATTAGCTGCCATTTCGAATTTTCATGTGGGAGAGAATGGAGCTCCTATTATGGCTCATAGACTTTGTAAGGCCTTTCTGAAAGGATCTTTCCATATTAGGCCACCAGTTAGAATTCCTACATCACCTTGGAATTTGAACCTTCTATTATCACAGCTAATGCTACCACCTTTTGAACCAGCCTCTTCCTGTGATTTGAAATTTTTGTCATGGAAGACCCTCTTTCTGGTAGCTGTCACATGAACTCCAAGCTCTCTCTGTTAATCATCCGTATTTGATCTTTTACCCTGATAGAGTATCTCTTCGCACTAATCCATCCTTTCTTCCCAAAGTTTGCACTGTTAATAATATTAATCAATCCATTGAGCTCCCCACCTTTTTCAAGAACCATTCCAATAAGTTGGAATATATGTTACACAAGTTAGATGTTCATAGACAACTCAGATTTTACTTGGACAGAACAAAGGATCACAGAAAAACGGACCAGCTTTTTATAGCCTTCGCAGACAGCAAAAAGGGTATGGCAGTTTGAAAGAACCCTTTCAAATGGCTTTCCGATTGTATTATTTTTGTTTATGCTGCCTCTGAGCAGAACTTACCTGTCAAGCCCAAAGGGCATTCTACAAGATCAATATCTACTTCCTTGGCTCATGCAGCCCGACTACCGTTGGACACTATTTGTGCGGCAGCCACTTGGTCTAAACCACATTCATTACTCATTACAAAGTAGACAGGATTTCCAGGGACAGGGCAACCTTTGGTTCCACTGTGCTCAGGAACGTTCTCCCGTGAGTTCCTCAGGAACATGGAGCTAATTGAACACTATCACATATAGAAGTTATGTCCTTACCATAACGTTCCATGTGGAGTGTTCATCCCACCCTCAGGAAGAACGTCCGGTTAGGTGTCTGGATTGGTTCTCCGGCTTCTGCCTTGTTTACTTGTTGTGCTGTTTTCAGCTATGTTTTGCATGAATGTGCATATTATTTTCTGTTTACTTCTGGTTTGCTTGCAAACTAGATCTGAGGTAAAGGCAGAGGGGGATTGTGGGAGTTAGGTTGGTCTCGAGCTTCTTCTTGATGCAGAGCTTTGCTAGGATCGGCTCGACCCCCATGTAGAAGAACAAAGAAAATGAACACTCCACATGGAACGTTATGGTAAGGACATAACTTCTATTTTAGGTCATCCACAAAAATAGATGAGAAATCTTTAAACAAGGTTGTTTTCTAGGAGCCAAATTGTAACCCTGGTCTAATCAGTTAAATAAAGAGCTTAAGGTGTTAAAGGCAAGACAAAACAGCAGCAGCAACAGAGAATCACCCTGTAATATCTCCCCTTTGAATTTTTATCCCTGAGATAATAATTTGCCCTTAGTCATGGCTTAACTACAGAGTAGTTTGTCACTGTTTCTTGGTCTTGCTCAGTGCAAGGTCTATCTTATGCATCTGTAAGCACTCCTTTATCTGCGAATGTGGGTTACTGTCAAATGCTTTCTTGTAGTCTACTCATGCCATACCTATACTCTTCCCCTTTATACAATTCTGTATTACAGTTTTATTTAGCAACAAATGATCCTTTGTTTCATGACTTTCTTTTGTTACTCCTTTGTTCTATTGCCATAACTGATTTTTTTGTCTAAATGACTATAAACTCTGCCTGCATCAATTCCAGTGTATAGTTTATCAGAAGGCTAGTTATTGGTCTATAGTTTTTAGGAAGGCTTGCAGGTTCACTTTTAAGGAGGAGTATTGTTTTTCTTGTTGTCAACCAGCTGGTGTCTGTTCAGTATGCACATATGTAATTCTTAGTCAGGGCTAAATCTTTGTGCAAAGATGTTAATACTTTTAGCCAAAAGTTAGGCACTCTGTTTGGGCCTGGATTTTTCCAATTAGGATCTTTTCTTAATTTTGTTTCAATTTCTCTGGCCATTACTTCATCCCATTTTATAACTTCTACATTATAGGTATATAGGTAGGTACTATGCTATCTGCCCAAAGGCATTTATAAGCCTAGCCAGAATGTGATGGCTTTTGCCACCCCCTTAGATTAGTTCCCTGTGCCTCTGTTCAGCATAGACATTGAAGTGATCCCCGGGGTAAACTTCCTGTTTCCCATCCACTCATCAAGGTTTCTCTTGAAGAGTGTTAGTGAGGAGCTCTGCCTAATGTAGATTGGAATCTTGTTCCAGAGCATGGGATGTCTCTAGGACATGAATCTATCCCTCCAGCATGTCCTGTTTATTGTTGTGGTGAGGTTTAGATCCCTAGAGCGTGTGGCTAGAGGGGATATGGTTTTCTTTAGGTGGAGCATGTCCATCAATTCTGGGTTGGACATGGCCTTGTATGTCAGGCAGAGATCACCTCTGAGTAGGCGGTATGCAACCGAGTACAGCTGGAGTTTCTTCAGTCGAGCTGTGTAGGGCATCTGTTTGAGGCCAGTGATCCTCTTGGTGAGGTACTTGTGGTCTTTCCAGCTGTTGCAGGTGTCTTGTAAGGTATATCCCAAATGGGGCATTGCACTCTATGATGGGTCTGATGAGTGATGCATAGAGGGGCACAATGACCTCTTTTGATCTGGATGCAAACCCTTTTGTGATTAGGTAGGTCACATAGAAGGATTTTCTAACCACTTTGGCAATGTGATTATCAAAGGAGAAATTACTGTCTACTTGGGTCCCCAGATCCCTTATTTCATCTTCCGTATTTAGGGGGCTACCACCTATGTGGTAATTTGTGAGTACTTTGTTTTTTCCAAAGGGTATGACTATGCACTTTTTGGCATTTAGCTTGAGGCCATGGTTTTGACACCAGGTATCTGTCTCAGTGAGACCCTTTTGGAGGATGTCTGTGTCAGCTGGAGAGTCAATTATAGCCCCTAGTTTGCAGTTGTCTGTGAACTTGGTCAGCCATAGTCCTCCTGTGCTTGCCTGTACCTCTGAGAAGTATATGCCGAACAGGAGGGGTCCTAGGACTGAACCCTGGGGAATGCCACTTGTAACCGGTTTAGAGTCAGACCTAGCTCCCGCAACTCTTACCATGTGGGTTCTGTCCGTAAGCCAGTTGGCAACCCATCTCGTGACGTAGGGGTTTATGTTCAGGCTGGTGAGCTTGTCTATACCAGAATGGGGAATGGTGTTGAAGGCCTTTGTGAGGTCTAGGTAGGCTGTGTGGACCACCTTTCTCTCGTCTATAGCCTTGGTAACTGTCTCAAAGAAGTCCACCAGGTTTAGGAAGCATGATCTGCCCTTAAAGCCAAACTGGGTAGGGTCCAGTATTTGGAGGTTCCCAATGTCTCTGTTAATGAGATCCATGATGATGCGCTCCATAGCCTTGCAGACCAAGCTAGTCAGGCTTATAAGGCGATAGTTCCCGGGGTCTGTTGTGGCTCCACCTTTGTGGAGCAGAATAACCGTTGCTGTGTGCCCACTCTATGGGCACGTAGCCTGTGAAAAGGCTGAGTTTGAACAGTGTGTTTAGGTGAGGGTTTAGTTCATCTTTGAGCTCATGTAGGATGCAGCCTGGGACACCGTCCGGTCCCATTGATGCTGTGTTTTTGGCTTTGGAAAGGGCTTTTTTAATCTAAGTGTCTGTGATTTCAGGGCACTACATTCTTCTGGTATGGTTATGGGCCCTTTTGGGGGTGAAAGGGGGGTGAAGTTTGCACTGAACCTGTCTGCCAGGATGTTGGCGATATCGGTCGGTTCAATGTATTTTGTGCCATTCTGTACTAACTCCGAGCAGATCTGGGAATTGCCACTTAGATTCTTGACATAGCTAAAGAATGCCTTGTGGTTATCTTTGGAGTCCTTGGCAATTTTTCTTTCAAAGCTAGCCTTGGATGATTTTATGAGGAATCATAGTTTCTTGCTGATACTGATTAGGGATGTCGTCCCTTCTTGGGATTTTACTCTTTTCTATACTAGTTTCCTCCTTCTAGTGTATAGCCTGTTTATGGCAGAAGTCCACCAGACTGGTTTCCTTTTCTTGGAAGAGTGAGTCTTGGAACTGCTTACTGTTTCTTTTAATTTTTCTGTCGATTTAGTGCCTTTGCTCCACAGGGTCTTCATAAATATTTCTCTAAAATGTTATGTTTCTTCTTTTTTTAGTGATATTTCTATTCCTTTTGGTTTGTTTCCCACTTTTCTGTAAAATGTTTCTGGGTCATCAATGAATTGCTTATTTTGTACTTTTCCTGTATATTTATTTGCATGTCTTCTAAGTTTTTCTGCCTGTGCTAATAACTTTATATTTAGCACAATCATAAATTGACCTTTGCTACAATTTAAAGGTTTCCCAGTACATAACAGCAGTCATCCAATTGATGGGGCTGTGGGATAAATATGACTGAATGGGTTCCAGACTGATTTGTGTCACAGCCAAGAAGTAATAAGGGATCCACCCTTCACATTTCCTGATAACTTTCTACCCTGTTAAACACAAGAAGCATTGCATCATGGTCTACAATGGACATTTTTCTTTGTTCATAGGTAGGTACTAGGCTATCAGCCCTGGGGCCTATTTAAGCCTAGCCAAAAAAGTTCCCTGGCTTTCACCACCCAAGAAAGTTATTTTGCTGCACCCCTGTCTAGCAGAGCCACAGAAGTGATCCCCAGGGTAACTTTCCTATTTCCCATCCAATTGTCGAGATTTTTCTTAAAGAGGGCTAATGAGGAGCTTTACTTGACATGAATGGGTAGTCTGTTCCAGAGCATGGGGAAGTCCCTGGGACAGGAATCTATTCCTCCAGCATGTTCTGTTTATTGTGGTGGCAAGCTTTAGGTCCCTGGAGCGTGTGGGTCAGAGGGATTGGGGTTTCTTTAAGTGTAGCATGTCCAACAGATATGGGTTTGACATGGCTTTGTATGTTACGCAGAGGTTGCCTCTGAGTAGGCGATAAGCGACGGAGTAGATCTGGAGTTTTTTTGAGACGGTCTGCGTATGGCATCTGTTTGAGGCTGGTAATCCTCTTAGTGAGGTATTTATGTGGCATTTCTAGTTGTTGTAGATGTCTTGTGAGGTAAATGCCAAACAGGGCGTTGTACTCTATAATGGGTCTGATGAGGGATGAGTAGAGAGGAACAATGACCTCTTTTTTTCTGGACGTGAACCCCTTTGTGATGAGGTGTGCCACATAAAAGGATTTCCTGACTACTGTGACGATGTGATTATCAAATGAGAGACTACTGTCCATCTGTGTCCCAAGGTCGCTTATCACACTTTCAGTGTTTAGTAGGCTACCATCTATGTGGTAGTTCATGGGTACAGTGTTTTTCCCAAAGGGGATGATAATGCACTTCCTGGCATTGAGCTTGAGGCCATGACTTTGACACCAAGCATCAGTCTCAGCGAGACGCCTTTGTAGAATGTCCACATCATTAGGCAATTCTATTATGGCTTCCTCATCTCCTGGCAACAGACTTCCTAAAACAATAAAGTAATCTAAATGGCCCCCATTCTGTTTGGATGGGAAAGGGGTAAACATAGAGCCCTTTGGCTGAATAATGCACCACACATCCATCAGTCTGAACTACCTGGGAAAAGCTTAAGAACAGATTTGTCCATCACTGGGTTTCTATGTTAAAATCGTTTCCAATCAATACAGGAGTATAGACACAGACTATGGATGCCGGATCTTCCAAAAAGTGAGCAAACAAAAACAGATCATTATATCTGGGCTGTGTACTTCGGATGCCAAGAAATCAAGCTATCAGTAATTTACAGAAGTCAAGAATAGTGCTGCTATGAATAATTTGATTATCAAGTTAAAACAGCTGAAATACCCTAGCTTACACCTGTCCACGTGGACAGACAAGCACACTGAATGAGCACTCCACTTCAAATAAATGCTGGTTGAATGCAAACCCACCAGGGCAGTTTGTGAGTAATAGAGGATTTATAGAACATTGCTTATTGAACATATGTCTCATTTAATGAACGGATCCATGAATGTGTTTGGCAGCAACAGTTTTAAGTGCACTACTACGACCAATATTTATGAGTTTTCTTCACAATCAAAGGTGGCATACCATTTCAGCATGGACACATTAAACTGGGAAATAGTTGTATTTTAGAAAAACAACAAAGTATCACAGTGTCAGTGGCACAACAGGAAACAAATTACCCTTTGGTGCTGGAAGACTAGAAGTCTATGCATTCTGGTCTCACTTCAAGTGATTGGATTACTAACACTGGAGTGTATCATAGGTTGGGGGGAAGTTGGTGCCGTCTGTTTGTTTGAGATGGTTTAACTTAGGTGGATGTAAAAGAAGTTCATTGCTGCCGTAACCAAATTTCTCCTATTAGTATACATTCCACCTTGGGTCTCACCGATAAGACCACTCCCTATTGAAACTGGCCTGGTGGGGAAAAAAAAAAGAATAACTAAAAAATGAAGTCACAATACATGTTTTGGCATTCAGCTCATTACTTTATCATTATAATTTCAGATATAGCTCTCAAATTAATTAGGATAAATCTCAACATAGTCAGGGACACTTTTTAAAACGTTAGTACCATTAGCATAATTTTTTAAAGTAAAATTTTATAATTACTTTCATTATTTACCAAATATAATTCGCCACATTTTCTTCAAAATGCCCCAAGTTTAGGAGGAGCAGAGAGGGACACTGCTGCTGAGATTTGGGTAAAAATAATGGACAATTTAACGGTATGGTTTCATACCATCTTCATGGTCAGCTGATAAACACGCATATTTTATCCTAATTAATTGCATCTGCTTTCCTGGTTTTAACGGTGGTCGTTTGCATTGGTTTATTTTATTTGCCTTTTGTCGAACAGGTTAAGCTACTGGCCTCTTTTCAAAGCCCAAGGTGGTACTTACACAAGGAAGGGCAATACGGTTATGCCATTACGGAGCTTTCCCTACTCTTTTTGATAGGTGCAGCAGGATCTTTTACAACCACCTTAGCCACCACCAACTCAAGCACATTTACTGACATTAAAGACTGAAATAACACTAAATTCATGAACATCAGTCGTACTTTGATTTAGGAATGGGTCCATTCCAGTCGTGGTATTAGAAACCCAAAAGTAGGTTTGCCACCTTTGCAAATGCCGAAAATGGGACGTTTTTTGTAGAAATGTCAGATTTTGCAGGAAAATTCATGGCCGCAACCAGTACAAAGGATAGAACTTCAATTTTTTGCCAAAATAAAAGCTTATTCTTGTAGCATTTGAGTTGATTGTGCTATTTAATAAAACATTTAGGTGTTTCGGATAAAAAATAACTGTTTTATGAAACTATTAAAGAGCATTAGGAAATATTTTTGTCCAAAAATCTCAGGACATTTGCCATTTTTTCAATTTTTTCGCAGGACACAACTGCCCCTCGCAAAGTGGGACAGGCGGTAACCCAAGCAAAAGACTTGGAAAAATTAAAAAAAAAAAAAAAAAAAAGAATCAGAAAGATGACACACTCACACTGAAGTACCCCCTCCTCCTTCTACTACTATTACTACTACTCCGGTGTCAGCAAACTATTCATATGGTGTTTGAACTGAAACCATAGCCTTCTACAACATAGTACCAACATTGATCCACAGAGAGCAAAATCTTGGGGGGGGGACAGTTAAGATATTATCACGATACTTCAGAAGCATCTCCTCTTTATTCTTACGTATTATTTTACGTCTAATTTAGGAGGCTAACCCACCCCAAATGACAACTAATCACTAACTGGATTGGACGATAATGATGCCACGTGAACAGGAATTTTATCTGCTTTGTTGCTTGTATACGTCAGTGTGGGACTGGGTAATTGACCAATAAGCGCGCATCTAATATCGCGGAAGCGATCTCCTGAAACACATGGGCTAGTAGATGGTTGTAACCTTGGAATGTTTGTAGTTTAGTTTGCTGAGAAGGATGTAAGTTGCTTTCCGTAGTTCTTTGGATAATGTTTAGCTGTGTAGAGAAAGAGAATACTGTTGATCTTTGTTTTCATATAGCAGCACAATTCGTGTGATTTAAAGAATAGCGTATTTGGTGTCTATGTTTTTATATTATTATTATGATCTGAATTGGTGGTCGTTGTTGTGTAGAAGGTCAAAGTCGTCTGTTCATACTTCTCAGCCTCTTAGCATAAGAAATCTAGACTATCCACTGTGATCACACCTTTCAAGTGTCCCTGATTTTGACTCAGATTTTAGCTCTGTCTGCTTAACACTGGTGCCTTTTGGATAAAAGGGGGCGAGTTATACTTAAACAATGACAATAATTAAGAAATGAATACTTAGTTTACTTCAAGAAATGTATATTAATTCACATTCTCTAATTCTGTTTCAAGTTAATAGAACTAATATTTTAAAAGTGTCCCTGATTGTCCCGATTTTTTTCTGGATTTATCCCTGATTCTGTTGAGATTTGTCCCTGATTTGCTATGACTGTCAGTGATGGGACTCATTTTAAATACATTGCTTGTATAAACTTAAACAGTTGATAATCAAAAGCATGCCTTGCATTAGTATCCCTTTTCTAAAGGATATGAAGTCAGAAACTCAAATGCGTTTCAGTTTTTAGCAGCTTCAATTCTCAATGGTTTTCTAGACAAAATACAGATTTTCTGAGGAACAGCCCAAAAATGTGAGGTGAAAATTTGGACAGTTGAGATGTATGAGCCAGTCTCCTGCAAGAACACTATATTTGACATTATGGATGGCTTTATTGTGTTGAATTTGTATATTGTCTCCATACCTCTCAACTACTTAGCTCAAGAAATTTGGATGGCCCCAAATAGGGACAAATTTTAAATATTGCTGTTGTAATTTTAGAAAGTTGCTAGAATAACAGGTTTTTCATTAACATGCATTGTACAAAGGATAGGAAGTCTGAAGCTCAAATGCTTGTCCTTATTTAGAGACTGTAATGTCCATCGATAACATGCTTCATGTTAATAGTAATAATATTTTAGAAGTGTCCCTGATTATTTCTGTGTCTGTCCCTGGTTCTGTTGAGATTTGTCCCTAACTGGTTGAGAGTGAGGTTTACGATACCAGGCAGCATCATGTGTTACTACTTTTTTTTAAGTAATAGTAATTGCATTTTTATATTTTTGCTGTTTAGCTGCTCTAAGAAAGCATGTTGAGGAAGGACATTTTATTTTTTTTAATTAAGACACCTTAAGGTCTGAGGGGGAGGCAGTCTATTAAATTACGTTACTTTGCTCAATAGTTCTCAGTGTGGGCTGTAAAAGAAAATCTGTACATACCTCTCAATCTGTTGGCACAAGAAATCTGGACAAAGCCAAAAATAGTAGGGGAACAAAGACTCAAAACAGGGATAAATTTTTGCATTAGAATTTGTTTTCTGAAGACAGTGCAGTCTGAAACTCAAAAATGTCTGTTATTGTTTAGTCACATCAGTCCTCGTGATTTGACAATGAACCAGAAATTTTATGAGGAGCAGACCAAGAATATGAGGTGAAAAATCTGAACATTTGAGTGGTATGCACCTATGGGCTGGGGAATATATCCCATGGATAGGGGAAATATGTAAATGCATCAGCATATCCTTGCATGGCCCATCTCTGGGTTATTTGTATGCAAATTGTAAAGGTTAAAAACTAACATGGGAAGTACATGAGAGGTTTCTTAAGACTCTCGCAGATCAGTAGCCTAGTAAGTACATATGCGCCTATAAACTACTGGTTCCATCCTTTATCAGAGCATACTCGGGGGGCCCCCCCAACCTGAAGGGGCACAACCCTTTAAATAGTAGTGTTGAGTCAATCTGTTTTTCTCCTGAACCCAGATAAGTGGCAAAACAGATGGTGGTGTGTTTCCTCATTTATAAAGTAACATTCTATAGAAAATGTTTCATCATTTGATTGTGCTAGGATAGGCGCTCTGTAAAACAAAGTTTGTGTTTTTGAGTTCACTCCTTAAAGCTCTTTGATAATTTTTGGCAAAGTTATAGGAAGAGAATGCAGTGGACATTGAAGTAAAAGTTTACACGTTCCAGCTGGAAGGAGTCTGGCATCAGTTTCTTATTGATCATATGAGAGGAGTTTATAAGAGAGTAAGTTTGTAAGAGAAATATTTTAAAATATTGTCCCAATTTTTGGGTCTTTGCCTCCCTCCCATTATTTTGGGCTTTGTCCAGATTTCTTGCGCTAAGAGGTTCAGAGATATATTGGCAGGAGAGGAAGCAAAACTGTAATATATTCGGACTGTTGGGATGAGAGATGAGAAGAAAGATAAGTAATTTATCTGTACTTACTTAAGGAGCAGTGTGAACAAAAAAAATGCCCTACACAAAATCAAGGGCTGCATTTTGAGTCGGCTAACCCAAAACTGGCAAACTTGGTGGGGGTGTTGAGTTGAACCCCACACAGCCTTCCTGAAGACACTGGAGAGTATAAATGTCTCTCCAAACACCATCATATTGGGTGACTTCAACTACCCAAACATAGACTGGGAACATTACTCAAGCCCCAGTACCCTAGCCCAAAGGTTCCTAGAGTTCATAAACTCAAATGCTATGGAACAACTTGTCACCATTCCCACAAGAGGTGAAAATATACTAGACCTGATCATCACAAACATGGGGACAAAATGCTCCACACCGGAAGTATATCCCTCATTGGTGAGATCAGACCATAAACTAATCTCACTGGAGATCCACATCCCGCCCCACCCCCAACAAAAAAGACCACAGTGAAGAACTTCTCAAAAGCCAACTTCACACTTCTTAAGACTGGTGTGGTATCCTTCAAGGCCCCTGAGCCATTGGAAACCACAACCCATGCTGCTGAATCCCTTACAAATGCTTTCACGAGCACCTCTAGGATTGCATGGATCAAGCAATCCCAAATAAAATCAAGACCCTTTCCACCAAAGGCAAGCGCCGATCTGGTGGACCCCAGCCATAAACAAACTTTACAACAAGAGGAGAAAGCTACTACAAGATAGAGCAAAATCCCTAAAAGGGAAGACATCTCTGATCAATACTAGTAAAAAACTACGATCACTCATAAAATCATCCAAGGCCAACTTTGAGAGAAAAATCGCCAAGGACTCAAAAGACAATCATAAGGCCTTCTTTAGCTATGTTAGAAATCTGGGTGGAAACTCCCAGATATGCTCAGAATTAGTCCAAAATGATACAAAAATCACTGAACCCACAGACATTGCAAACATACTGGCAGACAGGTTCAGTGAAAATTTCTCTCCTCCCTCCCCCCCAAAAGGAGAAATATCTGTCCCAGCAGAGTGTAGCCTCCCAATCATCTCAAATGCCCAGGTGAGAGCTGCTCTCTCTAAAGCTAAAAACACAGCATCAATGGGACCGGATGGTGTCCCCGGCTGTGTGCTACACGAACTCAATGAGGAACTAAACCCACACATAAGGCTGCTGTTTAATCTTAGCCTTACCACAGGATACGTACCCAAAGAGTGGCGTACGGCAACTGTGGTCCCACTCCACAAAGGTGGTGCTTCTACGGACCCTGGTAATTACTGCCCCATAAGCTTAACAAGCCTGGTCTGCAAAGCTATGGAGAGGATCATAATGGAACTCATTAATAAAGACATAGGGGACCTACAGACATTGGATCCTACCCAATTCGGCTTTGTCAAGGGCAGATCATGCCTCTTGAACTTGGTCGACTTTTTTTGAAACAGTCACCAAGGCCATTGATGAGGGTAAGGCAGTTTACACAGCCTACCTTGATCTTGCAAAAGCTTTCGACACAATACCCCACTCGGGTATCCTAGAAAAGCTCACCAGCTTAAATGTAAACCCATATGTCACAAGATGGGTTGCAAACTGGCTCAAGGACAGAACCCACAGGGTTAGAGTTGCTGGTGCCATGTCAGACTCCAAGCCGGTCACAAGCGGTGTCCCACAGGGCTCAGTCCTGGGCCCCCTATTGTTCGGCATCTACTTTTCAGAAGTGCAGGCAAACATAGGAGGATTGTGGCTGACAAAGTTTGCAGATGACTGCAAACTGGGTGCCATAGTTGAAAGTCCATCAGACACAGATATCCTTCAGAGAGGTCTCATAGAAACGGATAACTGGTGCCAGAGTCATGGCCTTAAGCTAAACGCCAAAAAATGTATAGTCATACCCTTTGGTAAAAACAAGGTAACCCCAAGTTACCACATAGGTGGCAATCCATTAAGCACAGAAGAGGTTATCAGGGACCTGGGGACCCAAGTTGACAGTAACCTTTCTTTTGACACTCACATTGCCAAAGTGGTTAGGAGGACCTTCTACATTGCCCACCTGATTATGAAGGGATTCACATCCAGATCAAGGGAGGTCATTGTTCCCCTGTACTCTTCATTTATCAGACCAATGATTGAGTACAATGCCCCATTCGGAATGTATCTTACGCGACACCTGCAGCAATTGGAAAGACCCCAAAAGTTCCTCACCAAAAGGATAAAGGGGCTCAAAAATATGCCATATGCTACCCGACTGAAGAAACTCCAGCTCTATTGAGTCGCATACCGTCTGCTCAGAGGTGACCTGTGCCTGACATACAAGGCCATGTCCAACCCGGAATTAATGGACATGCTCCACCTCAAAAAATCCAAATCCACCAGAGCCACAAGAGCAAGAGACTTAAACGTCAACACGGATATAAATAGGACGTGCTGGAGGGACAGATTCATCACCCAGAGACTCCATATGCTGTGGAACAGAATCCCGGTCCATGTGAGACCGAGCACCTCGCTGGCTCTGTTCAAGAGGAATCTTGACCAGTGGATGGGAGATCGTAGGTTTACCCCGGGGATCATCTCTGTATCACTGTTGGACAGAGGCACGACAAACTAATGGGTATAGTATTCTTCAACCTAAGGGGTGGTGAAAGCCACACAACTCTGGCTAGGCTTATAAATGCCCTAGGGCAGATAGCCTAGTATGAACCTATGAACCTAAGTAATTTGTTGATGTTTCTGTGTACAGTGTGGCATTCCGACTTGCCCTTCCTTCCTTTTTTGGGCCCTGTTTTAACAGCCGAGAAAAAAGATGCACCATAGGGTAACATGAGCTATGTCCAAAAACTTTAATGGGGCACTGTAGCACATACACAGTGGTGTGCCCATTAAAATCTATGGACGCAGCAGATGCTTTTCCTATGCCTTTATCACTGAGGTTAAACTTCCTTGTTTTCCCAAAGTGACATCAGTGCAAGGTAAATATGAAAATGATGACCAAGCATGCCAGCGTTAATGACCTGAGACGTACCTCCCTGGACTACATAAAAAGAGACATAGAGGAGCTCTCTGATTATGTAGCCCAGGCTGGTATGACCCTGACCTTGATCAGCATCTTGCCCTCACCAAGAATGATGCCACAATACAAGGACAAGATGATCAGCTTTAATAATTGGCTCAATTACTGGTGTCATTCTAGGGGGATCCAATGTCTGTCTGCTTGGGATGACATGCTGGACAAGCCACGCTGCTTCGCAAGGGACGGCTTGCACCTGTCACCACTGGGCTTCCGGATATTGGCTAAGGCTCTTGCCACCCCATATTGCCTTTTAGGCAAGGCTCAAAAGACAAACCCACCTCCTTAGAAAACAAAAATGGAAAAAAACTAAGGGTAATGCTGCTCAACGCCAGAAGTCTAAATCTCAAGAAGCAGGTTCTCGAAGCACTCCTCATTATGGAGAGCATCGATGTCTGTGCAGTAACTGAAACCTGGTTCAAGGCTCCTGAGAGCACCCCAGCTCTACCAGGCTATACCTCGTATCATGCGTTTCGGCCCCAGAACTTGGGCCGAACCACAAAGGGAGGGGGAGTTCCATATTCATCAAGGATACCCACACCTCCAGGTTAGTGGCAACACATGAAGCATCGGAGACCATCCAGGTGCTACTAACCATTGGCAAAGCTGCTATACAACTGGTAGCATGTTACAGACCACCCTCCCAATCTCAGGAACCCCATTCAGCCTTCCTGAAGACATTGGAGGATATGAATGTCTCACCAAATACCATCATATTGGGAGACTTCAACTACCCTAACATAGACTGGGTGCATTATTCTAGCCCCAACACCCTAGCCCAAAGGTTCCTAGAATTCATTAACTCGAATGCAATGGAACAGCTAGTCACCTCTCCCACAAGGGGAGAAAATATACTAGACCTGATCATCACAAACATGGGGACAAAATGCTCCACACCGGAAGTATACCCCTCACTAGTGAGATCTGACCACAAACTAATCACCCTGGATATTCATATCCCACCTCCACCCCCAGCACAAAAGACTACAGTGAGAAACTTCTTGAAGGCCGACTTTACACTTCTCAAGACTGAGATGGTATCCTTTAAGCCCCCTGGACCAGAGGAAACCACATCCCACAATGCTGAATCCTTCACAAATGCTTTCTACGGACATCTCCAAGAATGCATGGATCATGCAATCCCAAATAAAACCAAGTCCCTCTCCACCAAGGGCAGGCTTCCTGTCTGGTGGACCCCAGCCATAAACAAACTGTATAACAAAAGAAGGAAGCTACTACAAGACCGAGCAAAATCCCATAAAGGGAAGGCATCTCTGACCAGCACTAGCAAAAAACTACGTTCACTCATAAAAACATCCAAGGCCAACTTTGAGAGAAAAATCACTAATGACACTAAAGATAACCATAAGGTCTTCTTCAGCTATGTTAGAAACCTGGGCGGAAACCCTCAGATATGCTCAGAGTTAGTTCATAATGACAAAAAATACACTGAACCCACAGATATTGCCAACATACTGGCAGACAGGTTCAGTGCAAACTTCTCCCCTCCCTCACCCCCAAAGGAATAAATAGTTATCCCAGCTGAATGTAACCTCCCTGTCATCTCAGATGTCCAGGTGAGAGCCGCTCTCAGCAAAGCTAAAAACACAGCATCTCTGGGACCTGACGGTATCCCGGGTTGCGTGCTACGTAATCTCCAAGAGGAGCTAAACCCGCACATAAAAATGCTGTTTAACCTTAACCTTACTACAGGATATGTACCTGAACACTGGCGTACAGCAACAGTGGTTCCACTCCACAAAGGAGGCTCCTCTACAAACCCTGGAAACTACCGCCCCATAAGCTTAACCAGCCTGGTCTGCAAAGCTATGGAAAGAATCGTTATAGAACTCCTAAACAGAGACATCGGGGACCTACAGACACTTGATCCTACCCAGTTCGGCTTTGTAAAGGGCAGATTCTGCCTTTTGAGCCTGGTTGACTTTTTTGAAACAGTCACTATAGCCATTGATGAGGGCAAAGCAGTCCATACAGCCTACCTGGACTTGGCTAAAGCCTTCGACACAATACCCCACTCATGCATCATAGACGAGCTCAACAGCTTAAATGTAAACCCATATGTCACAAGATGGGTTGCAAACTGGCTAAAGGACAGAACCCATAAAGTCAAAATCACTGGAGCTATGTTGGACTCAAAGCCAGTCACAAGTGGTGTCCCACAGGGCTCTGTCCTGGGACCCCTATTGTTCGGCATTTATTTCTCAGATGTGAAAGCAAACACGGGAGGGTTGTGGCTGACAAAGTTCACAGATGACTGCAAACTAGGCGCCATAGTCGATACACCAGCTGACACATGCATCCTACAGAAAGGCCTTACTGAGACGGACAACTGGTGCCGAAGTCATGGCCTTAAACTAAATGCCAAAAAATGTATAATCGTCCCCTTTGGGAAAAACAAAGTACCCACAAATTATCACATAGGCAGTAACCCATTGAGTACGGAAAAAGTAATCAGAGACCTGGGGACCCAAGTTGACAGTGACCTCTCATTCAACACCCACATTGCCAAAGTGGTTAGAAAGACCTTCTACCTTGCCCACCTTATCATGAAGGGATTCACATCCAGATCAAAGGAGGTCATTGTACCCCTATACTCCTCCCTTATCAGGCCCATGATTGCGTACAATGCCCCATTTGGTATGTACCTCACCCGGCACCTGCAGCAGCTGGAGAGACCCCAAAAGTACCTCACCAAGAGGATCAAGGGTCTCCAACATATGTCATATGCTGCCAGACTAAAGAAACTCCAGCTATATTCAGTAGCATACCGCCTACTCAGAGATGATCTATGCCTGACGTACAAGGCCATGTCCAATCAGGAATTGATGGACATGCTCCATCTCAAAAAATCCAAATCCATCAGAACCACGAGAGCTAAAGATCTAAACCTCAGCACAAATATGAATAGGACATGCTGGAGGGACAGATTCATAACTCAGAGGCTTCCCACACTCTGGAACAGGATCCCAGTTCATCTTGGGCAGAGACCCTCACTGACTCTCTTCAAGAGAAATCTTGACGAGTGGATGGGAGATCGTAGGTTTACCCCGGGGGTCATCTCTGTGTCACTACTAGACAGAGGCACAGTAAACTAAATCTATACTTTTGTACCATTACATGGGGTGGCGAAAGCCACATACACTATGGCTAGGCTTATAAATGCCCTAGGGCAGATGGCCTAGTACTAAACTATGAAACCATTTCCTGATGGGAAAAGTGCTGTTAACACACTGCATGCTGTAGTGCAAAGGTACGTTTCAAAACATCGGCAAATCAATTTAAGATTATTTAATGGGGGAGGTGGGAGTAGACCAGCACTGTAAATGCAACAACACGTTAGCATGTGTATAACCATTTGTACATTTCTGTGCTTTCCTCCTCTCTACTTTGCAGTGTCCATGCTTGTGAAATAATTAAGAAAATGGCTAAATAATTGCCCAGTTGCGTGCAGTGGTACCATTTGTCCCATGAATTAAGGTGTGCAATGATAACATTTATTCCATGAATTAAGATGAATTTAACAGTGTTTATTTATACACTTGACTGGGTAAGCCCACTGGACATGCATCCCTTTTCAGGTGCAAGCTGGGAGCACTGTCTGGTTAAGTGACATGTTCAGAGTTGTACAGTAAACATATTGAGGTACAAAGAATCAAATCATCTGCCCTTGACTACATGAAGCAAATTATTAACAGCTCAGAGCCTTAACTTTGTATGCTGACAGAGCATTTCCAGTGACACTATGGGGTAATGGAAGAGTGCTAATTGTACTGGTTATGTTAGGCAAAGCTGATTATTTTGCTTTTGCTATGTATTTGTAAAGACCTTGGTCCTTTAACATTTAAAGAAACTGTTGCTGTGTTTTGAGAATATAATTCATGTCGTTAGCATGCACTTCAAAGAGAAATGTGCTGGTTTAGTCTTTTAAGTCTCCTAACTTTGATCATATCTTGCTAACAGAAGCTTGTAATGGTTCTTTTGTTTTCCTAGGCAGGCTGCTTTGGAAGTTACTGCAAGATACTGCAGAAAAGAAGTTGAAGAGTATGGACAGTGTGTGGCTTCTAACCCATCGTCATGGCAACAGGAGTGCCACAGTCTCAAAGTTAAGGTGGCTCAGTGCACATCTTCGCAGTAAGCTGACAGGTTTTGTATTTCCTTGACAATGACTTACTGACTGTGTTCTTTTTAGAACTGTCTTAGGTTTTCAGATTGTAACTTGTATTTGTGCTTTGTTTTTAGCTACTTAATCCAGTCAGATGACAAACTAGACTAGATGGCCTTCTGCATAATTCATATTGCTTCCCATTTTAGCAGGTCTGTCTTAGGAACAGATCTTTAGATTTGCTGAAGGCTGCACTGCTAAGGTAGGGATTTTATGGGCTGAGGTACGGCAGACTGCACAACTTCTTGATTCCTACTCTTTGACATGAAAACACCAGCACACACACATTTTGTGTAGCTCACATTTTCTTAGCTGTTTATACTGCAGTTATCCACGTTATTTATGAGATGAAGCAATGTCCTCAGCCGTAATTGTTGGGATACTTAGTTGTTTATCCTGGACAGCATCTGGTGGCCAAAGTTCATGGCGCTGATACTGCTATATAGAAGGTATATAGATTGCTTATCCATGTTTTGAATTTTATTGTTTTATTTTTTTGTCATTTAACATTCTAGACCATAAAATGGTGTACAGATTTCCATATAAGGTGTTTTTTTTTTTTTTTTTTTTTTTTTTTTTAGTAACTGTGCTAAGAGTTTTGAGATTTTGAATTACTAATTTGGTTTGTCATCTGAATTTTCATTTTAAATGTCCGTGTCATTTATGGCTGCCTTGTGTCTGGGCTTCCTAATATTTACAGTTCCTTCATAAAAAAAAAAAAATGAAACTCTAGAACTGGCAGAAATACTGCAAACATGCATGCCTCCTTGCTCACCCTTAGTACATCCTCTATGGTTAGCATTGGTCAGTTATTGTTGAATACCATAATTCAAAATCTGCTTCACTCCCCTACACCACAGTAGAGACTTGTGCCGATTTTACGCTGTCAAGACTCTGGTACTTTGTATGTGACTTGATGCTTCACTTAAAAGCTGATAGAGACTTTTGTGGTGGCAGAATATAATCTTTCCAGTTTGAAAGGTATCCGCTGGACATTTCTTACATGATTTGGTCAGTAGTGAGCTTGAGTGATACAAATGTTTGCTTCTGTCTGAACCCCCCCCCCAACCAAAAATAACTTATAGTTGTCACTTTTCCAGTTACTGCTGGAGGAGAAAATATCTCATCCCATTGCCCTGGGAAAGAACATTTTATGTCTATCATGGGTCACCTGTGGACTGGAGCTTTTGTGTGAAATTAATGTGAGCATATTTGTCCTATGGGTGGCTTGTACTGTGCATAGGTAAGTTGCTCTACCTTATACCTAGTGAGTATTGGACAGGCTGTGACCCCCCCCCCCGGTGACCCTGAATTGATTAAGTAGGCAACTGATTTAATAATTTATTCTCCAGTCTGATTTTATCCATATAAAACACAAAAATGAAAACATTTTATATCAACCAGTTTGAATTCAGTTCTTTTAAATAAATTTTAAACAGATGTGTGACTTTTGTAGTATGTGTATTATGCTGACCAAAGTGAAGTTCTGGATTAGTTTTAGACTACTGATGTATGTCTTGTCTGTTCACATATGGTTATTGTGATAGTCTGACTGTGTCATATGTTTTTCACTAGAGGTGATCACAATTAACATGTGTTTACAAGTTTAATCTCACTCAGATGCACAGTACTGAATGTATAATAGACAGGATTGGTAAAACACATTCAAATAGCATTTATTTATAATTGTAGAATTAAGCAGTACCAGCGGTCAAATGATTTTTCATTTGCTTGCAAAAGTAGTATAGAAGGTGAGAGTTGTAGGCTTGGCATAGCTTTACTGTACCTTTGGGGTATGCACTGCAACCTTAAAATGCATATCCAGTTAGACATATTTGGATTTAACACTGCAAGTGTGGGATAGATCATATCTGTAGAATTTTATATTTGATATGTACTCTAGCGTTTTGCTTTTCATTTTTATCTTCTGCTAAACCGATTTATTGTTTCATGCAAATACATAGCAGGAATCTTTAGGTGTGCAGTTGTAAGTGTAGTCCAGTATGTTGTGCTGCAGTGAATGTAGGATTTTATCCAAGTCCTTAAAGTGATGTTCCTTTTGGACTTTATACTCTGCATGAAAGCTAGACTACTTTGTCGTTTTATATCTAACTATGAGTATGATATGAATTTTTCTTTAATTCACAAGATCCGTAGAAGTAGTTTACAGTATGCTTGTCTGTACCTGTATTTCCAGGGAATGTACTGCAGGTGAAGTCTGAGGTTTGAAATGCGACTCATTTGTCCTCTGTTCATTTCAGTGGAAAATATCCTTTCACTGTTTTTGCATTCTGTATCTGCAGCCCGATAATACAGAAAATTAGAGCAGAATGTACCGGGCCATTAACAGCGTTTGAACAATGTTTAAAACAAAACCAGTCTTCTGAAGTTAACTGCTCTGAACATATCAACAAGTTCCTGGCCTGTGCTGAAAACGTGAAAGCTCCAAAGATAGGTAAGCTCTAAAATGTCTATTTTTTCATCATCTTGATTAGTATATTTGCCTTAAGTTGTTAAACCAAGCCGCGCAGACATGCCTATTTTTAAGGTTGACACAGGAACTTTGGTAATGTGACTTGTTCAGTGTCACAATATGTAAATAGACACTGTAGGGCTCAGACTCAGGGCTACAGAATAAAACCATTTAAACAGCTCATAATTGTAATCCTTTCTGTTATAACTGCCATGCAAACTACTAGTAAAGGGCTGAATTCAGCAAGGCATTCGCTGACATAAATTGTCTTACATTTGTGCAAATGCTTTTCTCCCTACAAGAAGAGAAGTTTTTTAAAAAGGAAAATGACTGAATTCTTTTTATTTCCCTTTTGTCTTTCATAATAATCTTCTTGCTTATAGCTGCTATGCCAGCAAGCAATATGCTATTAGTTTGTTGTTTACTTGGTTTGGAAGTAAATTCTGGTCGGTGTGATGTAATTTGGATGAGGGAGGGGTAAGATTCTACTCCTTTCCTTCCCACTCCTTTTGGAAAGGGGTTATCATGACAGTCAAGTTGTTGAAAGGCTTGGCACCTGACCTGGCACCTCTGCTCTTCTTTTCTCAGGAATGTTAGAAACTTGCTGTGCAGTACTTGCTCCCCCCCACCCCAAAAAGACCAGCTTTTTTGTTTAAAATGACTTTGTATGCCTTATTAACGCTAGAAGTCTAAATCTCAAAATGCACTCGCTCTAAGCACTCTTTAAAATGGAGAACATCGACATCTTTGGAGTGACCGAGACCTGGTTCAAGGCTCCAGAGAGCACCCCAGCACTACCAGGCTATAATTCATACCACACCTTTCGGCCCCTAAACCTGGACCGAAGCACTAAAGGCAGTGGTGTCTCCATATTCATAAAGGATATGCATATCTCCAGACTAGTAGCCCAACATAACGCATCAGAGATACTTCAGATACAACTAATACTGGGTAAAACTGCAATCCAGGTTGTAGCCTGCTATAGATCTCCCACCATGTCCCAAGACTCCCACTCTACATTCCTAAACACACTGGAAAATATTAAGGTACAACCCAATACTCTTTATACTGGGAGACTTTAATGCTCCATTAACTTGGAAAATTACTCGTGTACCAACACACTTGCTCCACATTTTCTGGAATTCATTAATTCCAATGCCCTGGACCAACTCATTCTTACCCACACTAGGGGTAGAAACATCCTTGACCTGGTTATTACTGACATGGGCGACTGTTGCTCTACACCAGTAATCAACTCCTCCCTGGTCAGATCTGACCACTAGCCAATCACCATGGATATCCACATCCCACCCTCACCCCCCCAAAGGAAACCACCATAAAAAAAAAAACTTCTCCAAAGCCAATTTTGGGCTTCTAAAAACAGAAGTGGCTAACTTCACGACACCCTTGCAAATGGAATATAGGTGCATGACTACTGAATCATACACCAATGCACTATATGAGCACATATACAAGTGCATGAAACAGACCATACCAAACGGAACCAAGACGCTCTCCTCCAAAAAGGGAAGCCAATCTGGTGGTCCCCCATCATAAACAAACTCCACAACAGAAGGAAAAAACAGTTGCAGAAAAGGGTGAATTCCCAAGACTGGAAAAACTCCCTTGTTAGCCTCAGCAAAAAACTGAGATCCATCGTCAAATCCTCTAAAGGTAGAAACAAAAACAAAATTGCTGCAGATTCTAAAGACAACCACAAGGCATTCTATAGTTATGTCAAGAATCTACATGGCAATACTCAGATCTGATCTGAGTTGCAGCACAATGGCAATACATATACAGAACCAACTGATATCGCCAACATATTGGCCGACAGTTTCAGTGCGTACTTCACCCCCTAAAGGGCCTATCACAATACCTGAGGAATGCCAAGTCCCTATTATCACAGCTATACAGGTAAAACCCACACTGTCCAAAGCCAAGAATACAGCTTCCATGGGACCTGATAATATCCCTGGCTGTGTTCTACATGAATTACAAAGTGAACTGGCACCACACCAGAGTGCCCTGTTCAATCACAGCCTCATTTCAGGCTTTGTTCCTACCTAATGGCGCACTGCTATGGTCATCCCACTCCACAAAGGGAGAGCGACTACAGACCCTGGAAACTACCTCCCCATTAGTCTGATGAGTCTGATATGTAAGGCTATGGAGCACATCATTGTGGACCTTATAAATAAGGACATAGGGAATCTCTAAACTCTGGACCCCACGCAGTTTGGGTTTGTGAAAAGTAGAACATGCCTGTTGAACCTGATAGACTTTAAGTCGGTCACCAGAGCTGTGGATGAGGGCAAGGTAGTTCACACAGCCTACCTAGATCTTGCCAAGGCCTTCAACACCATCCCTCACTAGGAATCATAGATAGGGGTTTATGCCTAGTTTAGTGAGTCTACGTCATAAGATGGGTTGCCAGCTGGCTCACTGATAGAACCTACACTGTGAAAGTAGCAGACTCCCAATCTGACTACCGACCAGTTACACGTGGTGTCCCACAGGGATCGGTCCTAGGTCCTCTCCTATTTGGCATCTACTTCTCTGAACTTCAAGCCAAAATAAAGGAACTCTGGCTGACCAAGTTCGCATGATTGCAAGCTGGGAGCCTTTACTGATTCTCCAACTGATGTAGACATTCTGCAAAAAGGCCTCACTTGACACCAATGACTGGTGCCAGAACCATGGCCTTAAGTTCAGTGCCAAAAAGTGCACTGTCATTCCCTTTGGGAAAAATTCGGTGCCCATGAACTACCACAT
The DNA here is from genome assembly GCF_019279795.1 of Protopterus annectens. Taxonomy (NCBI): domain Eukaryota; kingdom Metazoa; phylum Chordata; order Ceratodontiformes; family Protopteridae; genus Protopterus; species Protopterus annectens. The sequence continues at coordinate 1,959,073,393 of NC_056743.1, read as the reverse complement.
AGGCAGTAGTCTACTAAACAATGAAGGTGTGATAAGAGATCTGGGGACACAGGTTGATGGCAACCTCTCCTTTGATAACCACATTGCCACTGTTGTCAGAAAGTCCTTCTATGTGGCACATCTCATTACAAAAGGTTTTTCATCCAGGAAGAAAGAGGTCATAATCCCTCTCTACTCGACCCTCATTAGACCTATTGTAGAATACAATGCCCCATTTGGTATGTACCTCACTAGACACCTAGAACAACTGGAAAGGCCACAAAAATACCTCACTAAGAGGATCTTAGGTCTTAGACACATGCCCTATATGGACAGACTCAAAACTCCAGCTATATTCTGTCTCATCGCCTACTTAGAGGTGATCTCTGCTTGACCTACAAAGCCATGCCTGACCCAGAGCTGCTAGATATGCTATACCTAAAGAAATTCCAATCCCTCCGTGCCACCCGTTCCAGGGACCTAAACCTCATTACCACAATAAACAGAACATGCTGGAGGGACAGGTTCCTAACCCAGAGACTTCCCATACTCTTGAACAAACTTCCCATTCATGTTATGCAGAGCACTTCACTGGCCCTCTTTAAGCGAAATCTTGACGAGTGGATGGGCAATTGGAAGTTCACCCCAGGGATCATTTCAGTGGCCTTGCTTGACAGGGGCACTGGGAACTAACTTTGGGTGGCATGATCCCAGGGAATCTTCTTGGGCTAGGCTTATATAGGCTCCAGGGCCATTAGCCTAGTACACACCTATGAACCTATTATAATGTACATTTCCAGGCTTCCATCTTATTCTCTACCATATTGTGACCTTCCTGTTTGTAGTTTGATTGTTTTGTAAGGTCTTTATGTAACTTTTATGCTGTCATCTGACAACTCAGTCCAGAACATTCTCCTTTCAAATGAAAATTAATGTGTGTAATTCTAATTGGGTGTGTTTTTTTTTTTTTGTTTTTTTAAACATTGCAGTTTATGTATTTTGTTGGGGGGAGGGAATGCAGTGACTTGCATTCATGACTAGAAAGGAAATTTTCTGGTTGGGACAGGAGATCTAAATATATGTGATCAGAGTAGGTTAGTAAATGTATTTATTTATTTAACATTTGTGTACTGGAAAAGTCAAAATGACAGAGCCCATTTTCAGCAGAGGTCTGGAGAGAACCTCTCCAGATGCATGTTTTGGAATGTGGGAGGAAACCAGAGCACCCAGAAGAAACCCATGCAAATGCAGGGAGGACATGCAGACTGTGCACAGAAGGCACTCCACCCAAGAATTGAACTGGAGAACCTCTTGCTGTGATGTGACAATGCTAACTGCTGCACCACTGCACTGCCCACAGCTCTCCCTTATTTTGTGTCTGTGTAAAGAAAAGTAATGTGATGTGCTTCTGGTGCCCTTACGAAGCAGCGTGACTGTAATGCTCTGTGGAGATCGCCACACTGTTACAGAAGTCGGTATGCCACCTTGCCATCATATATCCATTAGCAGTATGTGCTTCTGCTTTGAGATAGCAGAGTAGACTCAGTAGGATATTTGCCAAGTCGAACAAGATGGCTCTTTTTACCCCCTCCTCCCCTTATTGTCCTCGAACCTAGTTAATGTGGCCCAGTCATAAACCTGGCCCTTGTTTCACCAAAATGGTACAACTACTGTTGGAGTTCAGGAGCTGCCCACAGAGGTTTTGCAGGGCTAGTACAAAATGCGGTGTTGGCATAGGTAGGGAAAAACAGTCATGATGTTTATTTCCAATAAAAGTGGAGTTGCAGTATTGTGAAGCTGAGCAAGTGCCTGGATTTACTCGCTGGCAGGCAGTGACTGGATGTGCTTACATAAGGGGGGATTGTTCTTAACTGACCTTGAATTCTGCTTTTGTCTCATTCCATTGTTGTGATGTCATTTCCTGTAGGTGAAGCAGTCCCGCATCACACATGACTAAAGGCTGAAGATTTCCCTGGCCCTGGAAGCTACAAAAAAACAGATCCATGCCAAAGGAATGGTGTATTTTCCTACAGATTGGCATCACAGTGGTGCTGTGTCCTGCTGTCTTCTTTTAAGAATCTGTACCTTAGAATGTGACTGCTGTGTTGAGCCTGTTATGTATATCATGAAGACTGATTCAGCATACTTGACAGCTGGTCAAGATTGTAATGTGCAGCAGAAACCATAATATTGAACTATGCTCTCTGTACGCTTTTTTTTAAAAGAAGATTATTTTTGAAAAGTGTATATTGAACTTATGTGAGAAAAAATATTATTCTGTTGTGATGTAATTTTATATGATGCTATGTAACTGTACATTCTCAATATCCTCCATGAATTCTAGCTGCATTAATTTGACTGTGAAGATTCATTCCTGGTATGATACAGAAAAGTTACTGTAGTTCTTGTTGTAGGATATCCGGTTGTGTGGAACTGGAGTGCTTGCATGTTGTCTCTGCTGCTGGTAATCACTGACACAAGATCTGTGTTGGTAGTTCCTGCCGCTCGTCTTGGGATCTGGTGATGCCTGAATGCCTGAGATGGCAGTAGGTCAGGAAGGCACTGAAGCCACAAGTGCTTGGATTAATGTAGGTACATGGTTCACACTCCAGAGAGGAAGTAGTTTTTCCTTACTTCCAGGTGGACACTTCTACAGCTGATGATTTGTGTTTGCATACTCGAATGGTGTGCCTTGTTTGCTGTCTGGATGTTGCATATTCTGTCATTTAACATCAGCAGGTGGCAGTCCTCTGTTTTTGGAAAGGAAAAGCACATGTTTTATGAGTAATAACTGCTAAATCTCTTTGAAACTGGTTTATTGCAGCACAAAACTAGCTACTGTCACGCTATAGATAGGCCGTCTGTGATATCTTGAGGGGTGTTGAGTGGTGGTCTTGGTGTTTGAATGAGTGGTTGGAGGAGTCTGTAGAAACTGTGCTATCAGGAACCTTCTCTTAGTGGAAGGCAGGAGGATGTGTGATTAAAGGTTGCTGATAACTGATGGTGACTATTGGTAGTTTGTCTGTAATGTGAACAAGTACCAGAGAGGTACAGGGGTAATGGATTCCCACCATGCAGGAACCAGGCTTAACTTTTGAAAAACTAGTGGTTGTCACTAATTTGTGCAGTCAGTGATGAGATACAAGAGATCATGCAGATTTGTGATCGCACTTATGGGAGCCCATAAGAATTGTGCATATGGACCTGTGTTTGCAGTCTGACTGCTTCTCATGGAGCTAAATTAAACTGAAAAGCATGCCCATGTAGCTTTGAAGCTTTTCTTGATGGCCACTGTCATATCATTGAAATTGGTTTGTGATGACCTGTGCTGTCTGAACACCACCGATTTTATAGTTGACTGGCCAAGTTACTACAGGTTTGGCAAATGATAGTATGTATGGGCAATGGTAAAGAACTGCAGGGCATGAGATGTACGTCTGGAGGATCTAAAGCCCTAGAAATTAATAAATAAAAGTAAAAAAAAAACAAACAAAAAAAACAGTACGAGTTGTAGAAACCTAATCAACCCCCATGCCTTTTGGAGGAAAAAAAGAACTAACTCTGTGTGGACCCTGGATAATGTGCAGGTAGATTTCACACATCTAGTAACTTAATGTGTGTCAGACCCAGATGCTGTAAGTCGGCAACCCTTATCACTACACTACTATGCTGCCTATTTAAATTTGTGTGTGTGTGTTTTTTAATTATGAAAACTTCATGAACTGGCTCGAGTTACTTTTTTAAACTTTCAAGAAACTATAGAGGTGTGGACTTCAGCTTCAGAACGTGGATTTTTATGTTGGAACAAGTGCTTCATTCAGCCAACACAAATCAGTTTTAAGAGCAATTCAGTCCAAATTAAGAAAATAAAAGCTTGGTTTAATTATTTAGCACAGGAACACAATTTTACATTGAGGGTTCGTGGTCTGCACTCTTGTGGGAGGAGAGGCTGGACTCTGCCCTTCTGAGCTGGGAATTTCTGGTTAAAGGCTTATAGTGCCTGCGTATTTGAACTGCTTCTTACTGAAATTGGTACACCTTGTTTGCTGTAGCATAGACTAGGTCCAGGCCTGCTGAACCTAGCTTTGTTTGTATAACTTGAGCACTAATCCAGGCATTCTTTAAACTATTCAATTGTATTTATTACTGCTTGGTAGTAACTTGATTAAAGTGTAGCTTTCATTCTAAGTCTTTTGGATTAAGCACTTGGGCTTCAGACCAGTTGTTTTACAGTAGGAAGGTTTGTGGCCTGCACTGTGGTGGCAGGACAGGTAGCTTACATCATTCTAAGTTGGGAACTGCCGATTTGAGGGCTCAGTGTCTGTTATTCTAAAAGTGTATTAGTTCTGGTTTAAGCACTTGGGCTTCAGGCCAGTTATTTTACATTAAGAGGGTTCATGGTCTGCACTCTTGTGGGAGGAGAGGCTGGACTCTGCCCTTCTGAGCTGGGAATTTCTGGTTAAAGGCTTATAGTGCCTGCATATTTGAACTGCTTCTTACTGTAATTGGTACACCTTGTTTGCTGTAGCATAGACTAGATCCAGGCCTGCTGAATCTAGCTTTGTTTGTATGCTTGTTGTTTGTTTGCTTGTTATTTCCCTGAAAAGCTAATTCCACCTAAAACTCGGCTTTTCAGCGCTTCTGTGGATCCCTAGTGATATCTGCATTGCTTACTGTACTTTATTTCCTTGTTTCAATTGAAAGAAAGTTACTGTTTGTCGTTTTTGCATTTAAGTTACCTGGCACTTGCTCACTAAAGCAATTATATGTCAGCACTAAAAAATTAAAAGCACTACACCCTCACAAACTCCCCTTGAGTACCTTGTTCCCCATTGGCCCTTTTTTTTTTTTCAATTATAAAGGAATTCCCAATACTATTCTAGCATGTCCAAAGGTCAGTTGTCAATCTCCTCTCCGGTCCAGCTGGTGAATCTGGGAATCTTGAGGCAATGTTACAACTGCCTCATGTACACAGACAACCCTCTCCTCCTCCCAACAAATTCCAACACATGTGAGAGATGCAACCATATAGCCAAACTGGAGGCTAAGCTCTCTCAACTCAGTACTGGCGTAACCAGTCAGGAGGAGAAGGAAACCACACTCACTACAATTCCAGTCTCGCATAAATCTACCACGACAGCAAACCAAACACATAAACACACAAAAACATACTCAGAGGCTCTAAATAAAAATCTGCCTAAGCAGCAGAGACCTCCAAAGCAGACACCCAAGCAACTGCTACCCCAAAACAAAACACGTGCAACACATAGCTCACAAAGCCAGTGAGCCGAACAGTCACAGCCCTTAAGGCTAAACAACACACCTGATACACTTGTAATAGGTGACTCTATCGTCAGGCACACTGACGTCCCGCTCACCAGGCTGAACAAGCAGAAGGTCATGGTGAGCTGCCTGTCGGGCGCTAGGATCCGCCACATAACACAAGCACTCAGGTCACTCCAAGGCAAGTACAAATATGACTCAGTCATTGTCCATGCTGGTGTGAATGACCTGAGACTACATGAAAAGAGACATAGAGGAGCTCTCTGAGCATGTAGCCCAGGCTGGTATGACCCTGACCTTGTGTAGCATCTTACCCTCACCAAGAATGATGCCACAATATGAAGACAAGATGATCAATTTCAACAATTGGCTTAAGTATTGGTGTCATTCAAAGGGGATCCAATGCCTCTCAGCCTGGGATGACATGCTCGACAAGCCACGATGCTTCTCTAGGGACAGCTTGCACCTGTCACCCCTGGGCTTTCAGATATTGGTAAAGGCTCTTGCTACCCCCATAGTGCCTTTTTTAGGCAAGGCTCAAAAGACAAACCCACCTCCATAGGTATCACAAGGGATAAGAAACTAAGAGTAATGCTACTTAACACCAGAAGTCTAAACCTCAAGATGCACGCACTCAAAACTCTCCTTAGCATGGAGAACATCGATATCTGTGCAGTAACAGAAACATGGTTCAAGGTTCCTGAGAGCACCCCAGCACTACCAGGTTATACCTCATACCATGCTTTTTGCCCCCAAAACTTGGACTGAACCACAAAAGGAGGGGGAGTATCAGTATTCGTCAAAGATACCCACACCTCCAGGTTGGTGGCACAGCATGAAGCATCAGAGACTATCCATGTGCAACTTAACAGTGGGTAAAACTGCCTTCCAGTTTATAGCCAGCTACAGACCACCCTCCCAAACCCAGGAACCCCACTCGGCCTTCCTGAGAACACTGGAAAATATGAAGGTCTCTCCAAACACCATTATATTGGGCGACTTCAACTACCCAAACATAGACTGGGAGCATTACTCTAGCTCCAACACCCTAGCCCAAAGTTTCCTAGAATTTATAAACTCAAATGGTATGGAACAACTTGTTACCACTCCCACAAGAGGGGAAAACATACTGGACCTGATCATCACCAACATGGGGACTTTATGCTCCAGACCAGAAGTGTATCCTTCACTGGTAAGATCAGGCCATAAACTAATCTCACTGGATATTCCCATCCCGACCCCACCCCGTGCCCAGAAGACCACACTCCTCAAAACCGAGGTGGAATCCTTCAAAGCCCCCGAGCCTGTGGAAAATACGGCCCAGACCGCAGAATCCTTTATAAACGCATTTTGTGAACACCTTCAGGAATGCAAGGATCATGCAATCCCAAATAAAACCAAGACCCAGTCCTCCAAAGGCAGATGTCCTGTCTGCTGGACCCCAGCCATAAACAAACTTATACAATAGAAGGAGGAAGCTACTACATGATAGAGCAAAATCCCAAAAAGGAAAGGCATCTCTGATCAGTATTAGCAAAAAACTACGGGCACTCATAAAATCGTCTAAGGCCAGCTTCGAGAGAAAAATTGCACAAGACACTAAGGATAATAACAAGGCTTTCTTTAGTTATGTTAGTAACCTGGATGGGAATTCCCAGATATGCTCAGAGTTAGTCCAAAATGACAAAAAATACACCGAACCCACAGACGTTGCCAACATGCTAGCTGACAGGTTCAGCGCAAACTCGCGGCCAGCAAAAGCGAAAATATCTATGCCAGCAGAGTGCTGCCCCGCTGACATCTCAGATGCTCAGGTAAGAGCCGCCCTCTCTAAAGCAAAAAACACAGCATCAGTGGGACCAGACGGTGTCCCGGGCTGCATCCTACATGAACTGCAAGAAGAGCTAAACCCAAACATAAAACTACTGTTCAATCTCAGCCTTACTACAGGATATGTACCCAAAGAGTGGCGTACAGCAACAGTGGTCCCTCTCCACAATGGTGGTGCCTCAACGGATCCTGGAAACTATCGCCCCATAAGCCTGACTAGCTTGGTCTGCAAAGCTATGGAAAGGATCATCATGGACCTCATAAATAAAGATATTGGGGACCTACAGACACTGGATCCTACCCAGTTCAGCTTTGTTAAGGGCAGATCCTGCCTCTTAAACATAGTCGATTTCTTTGAAACAGTCACCAATGCCATTGACGAGGGGAAGGTGGTCCACACAGCCTACCTGGACCTTGCAAAAGCCTTCGATACAATACCCCACTCGGGCATTATAGATAAGCTCACCAGCTTAAAAGTAAACCCCTATGTCACTAGATGGGTTGCAAACTGGCTCATGGACAGAACCCACGTGGTTAGAATTGCTGGAGCCATGTCAGACTCCAAACCAGTTACAAGTGGCGTCCCACAAGGCTCAGTCCTGGGACCTGTCTTGTTCGGTATATATTTCTTGTAGGTACAGGCCAACACGGAAGGACTGTGGCTGACCAAGTTCGCAGATGACTGCAAACTGGCACCGTAATTGACTCTCCAGCCGACACAAGCATCCTCCAAAAGGGCCTCATAGAAACAGACAACTGGTGCCAGAGCCATGGCCTTAAGCTAAATGCCAAAAAGTGTATAGTCATCCCCTTTGGCAAAAACAAAGTGCCCACAACTTACCACATAGGTGGTAATCCATTAAGTACAGAAGAAGTAATTAGGGACCTGGGGACCCAAGTTGATAGCAATCTCTCATTTGACAACCATGTGACCAAAGTGGTTAGAAAAACATTTTATATAGCCCACCTAATCATGAAGGGATTCACATCTAGCTCAGGGGAGGTCATTGTGCCTCTTTACTCATCCCTCATCAGGCCCTTAGTTGAGTACAATGCCCCTTTTGGGATGTACCGTACCAGACACCTGCAGCAACTGGAAAGACTCCAAAAGCATCTCACCAAGAAGATCAAAGGGCTCAAACAGATGCCATATGCTGCCCGGTTAAAGAAACTCTAGCTTTACTCAGTGGCATACCGCCTGCTCAGAGGCGATCTGTGCCTGACGTATAAAGCCATGTCCAACCCGGAATTAATGGACATACTGCACCTCAGAAAATCCAAATCCCATTGAGCCACGTGCTCGAGAGACTTGAACCTCAGCACTGAAATAAATAGGACATGCTGGAGGGACAGATTCATAACCCAGAGGCTCCCTTCACTCTGGAATAAAATCCCAGTCCAGATTAGGCAGAGTCCCTCATTGACTCCAAGAGGAATCTTGAAGAGTGGATGGGGGAATCGTAGGTTTACCCCGGGTATCACTTCTGTGTCACTGTTAGACAGAGGCACAGTATACTAACCACGAAAAAGGGCATAGCAAAATTAATTTAAAATGGGTGGCGAAAGCCAAACACACTCTGGCTAGGCTTATAAATGCCCTAGGGCAGATAGCCTAGTATGAACCTATGAACCTAATGGTTGGGACTAGCAACCCTCTTATCAGTAGCTTGCAAGCAGCATTTTTTCTGTGTGTGACCTGTTTGAGGGAAAATCTATTTTATGATATCGGTTCATAGGTGTGTACTAAGCTAATGGCCTTGGAGCCTTTACAAGCCTAGCCCATAGGATTACCCTGGCATCGTGCCACCAGACTTTACTTCCCAGTACCTCTGTTGAGTAGAGCCACTGGAGTGATCCCCAGGGTGAATTTTCTATTTCCTATCCATCTATCAGGATTTCTCTTGAAAAGGCCAATGAGGCGCTCCACTTGATATGTATGGGAAGTCTTTTCTATAGTATGGGCAGTCTCTGGGTTATGAATCTGTCCCTCCAGCTTGTTCTGTTGATTGTGGTAATGAGGTTGAGGTCTCTGGAGTGGGTAGTGCGGAGGGATTGGGATTTCTTTAGATGTAGCATTTCTAACGGAGCTGGATCAGACATGGCTTTGTAAGTCAAGCAGAGATCACCTCTAAGTAGGTGATATGAGACAGAATAGTTGGAGTTGTTTTGAGTCTGTCCATGTAGAATGTGTCAAGGCCTAGGATCCTCTCCATATAGGATGTGTCAAGGCCTAGGATCCTCTTTGTGAGGTACTTTTGTGGCCTTTCCAGTTGTTGCAGGTGTCTAGTGAGGTACATGCCAAATGGGGCATTGTACTCGATGATTGACCTAATGAGGGAAGAGTAGAGGGAGACCATGGCCTCTTTCTTTCTGGAGGCAAAACCCTTAGTAATGAGATGTGCCACATACAAGGACTTTCTGACCACAGTGGCAGTGTGATGGTCAAAAGAGAGGTTACTGTCAACCTGTGTTCCCAGATCTCTTATGATGCCTTCTGTGTTCAGTGAACTCCCATCGATGTGGTAATTCATGGGAACCAGGTGTTTCCCAAAGGCGATGACACATTTTTTGGCATTGAGCTTAAGGCCATGGTTCTGACACCAATTGTTGATCTGAGTGAGGCCTTTCTGTAGGATGTCAACATCACCTGGGGAGTTAATTATGGCTCCCAACTTGCAATCGTCTGCCAACTTTGTCAGCCAGAGTCCATTTGTGTTGGCCTGGACTTTAGAGAAGTAGATACCAAACAGGAGAGGACCCAGGACCAAATCCTGTAGGACTCCACTAGTGACTGGTTGGCAGTCTGACTTGGAGTCAGCTACTTTCACACTGTGGGTTCTGTCTGTGAGCCAGTTTGCAACCCACCTAGTGATATAGGGGTTGATGCATAGCTTAGTGAGTTTTTCTATCATTCCTGAGTAGGGAATGGTATCAAAGGCCTTGGCCAGATCAAGGTAGGCTGTATGAACCACCTTGCCTTCATCCACAGCTCTGGTGACTGACTCAAAGAAGTCGACCAGGTTGAGCAGGAATGATCTACCCTTCACAAAACCAAACTGTGTGGGATCCAGAGTTTGGAGATTTCCTATATCTTTGTTTTATTAGGTCCATGATGATTCGCTCCATATCCTTGCATGTCCGACTTCAGGCTCATGGGGCGATAGTTCCCAGGGTCTGTAGTCGCTCCTCCTTTGTGGAGAGGGATGACTGTAGCAGTGCAGCATTCGGTAGGGCCAAAGCCTGAGGTGAGGCTGTGATTGAACAGGGCAAACAGGTGAGGTGCCAGTTCACTCTAGTTCATGAAGAACATAGCCAGGGATATTGGCAGGTCCCATAGAAGCTGTATTCTTGGCCTTGGACAGTGCTATTTTAACCTGTGCAGCAGTAATACTGGGTGCCTGGCACTATGCTGGTATTGTGATTGTTCCTTTTGGGGGGGGGGTGGAGAGGAGTAAAGTTGACACTGAGTCTGTCGGCCAGTATATTGGCAATATCTGTTGGCTCAGTAGGAGGTGCCATTGTGCAACAGCTCCGAGCAAATCTGGGTATTGCCGTGGAGCTTCTTTACATAACTATAGAAGGCCTTGTGGTTGTCTTTACTATCTGCTGCAATTCTCTTTTCATAGCTAGCTTTAGAAGATTTGATGAGGGATCTCAACTTTTTGCTCAGGCTGATATGGGTGTTTTTCCAGTCTTGGGACTTCACCTTATTTTGCATCAGTTTCCTCCTTCTGTTGTAGAGTTTGTTTATGGTAGGGGACCACCAGAGTGGCTTCCTTTTTTTGGAGGAGAGCATCTTCGTTCTGTTGGGTATGGCGAGATCCATGCATGTGTGTATGTGTTCGTACAGGGCATTAGTGTATGATTTGGCAGTTATGCAGCTGTTCTACAATTGCACAGGTGCTATGAAGTTAGCCACCTCTGTTTTTAGGAGCTGACGGTTAGCTTTGGAGAAGTTTTTCATGATGGTTACCTTTGTGGGGGGAGAGATGTGGATTTCCAAGGTGATTAGTTTGTGGTCGGATCTAACCAGGGAGGAGTTGACTATTGGTATAGAGCAATGGTCCCCCATGTTAGTAATGACCAGGTCAAGGATGTTGCTACCTCTAGTGGAGGTAAGAACAAGCTGGTCCAGGGCATTGGAATTAATGAATTCCAGGAAACTTTGGGCAAGTGCATTGGTCCATGAGTAGTTTTCCCAGTTACTAGAATATAGGGACTGTTTTAGCAAAACAGATAAATCCTAATGTGGTAGTATTTTTATTTTCTTATATAGAACAGCATTGCTTGTTATGGAAGAAACTCTGGCCTATATTGTATTTTGAATGTTCTTCACATTCCTTTTTGTGGATCTCAACCTATTTTAATGTATTTCACATTTGGGGTTGGTGGTAAGAAAGGCAGTTGCAGTTAAAATGTTTCACATGTTTCACATGTTTTGGTTTTAATGATGTTATCTGATTGTATGCATTTCTATTTCAGAATATAAAAAAACAGTGCTCGTTGGTATTTGCTTATTCATTTATCGAGATACTTTGATTGGGCATAGCCCCTTTTCATAGGAGGCCCAGGGAGAAAAGCTCTGCATGAAATTACAGCAAACAGTAAACAGATTCAGCAATACAATTTCAAGCAGTTGTACAGTATAAAAATAAGCAGAAATTCAGCAATTTATAAACGTATATGAACAAATGTACATTCTATAAACTTTTTTAGTAAGAGTAAGTCCAACTTACATAATGAATAAGATAAATGATAGAGAACAAACAAGATCAGTAGGAGCCTAGATACAAAATAACTGGTGAAGATGAGAATTTGTCACACTTTTATTAGCAAATTTAAGTAATCAACACTTGATGATGAGAATATTCTTATTACCGTATACCATATCACCATTTACAGTGCTTGATGCAAATACGTGTGTTATTTTTGCAGTTATTTCCTTCATAAGCACCTCTTGAAAATGTTCTTGAAACAGAAAATGTACATGACATCCTGAAAGACTTTATCCATAATGTCTCACTACCAACATTAGTGAATAAGCTACCACTTTTCCAAGCTATGTTCAACAACAAGGGAGTCTTGTATCCAAGTTAGACAATCTGTCAGCTATTTTGCACAATGGGAACACCCATCTTTAAACTTGACATGTAATGCTTTAGTGGTGAAACCATAAGGTAAATTGGTAGCTGTTGCTGTAAGGATGTATGATGCTTTTAATTACTCATACTTCTTTGCTTGTACATGTAAATTATTACCAGTCCCTTACCTGGCATAATAGGTTCATAGGTTGGTACTAGGCTATCAGCCGTAGGGCCTATACAAGCCTAGTCATAACAATTCCCTGGCTGTTTCTTCCCACACTATTTACTTGCCTGGACCCCTGTCTAGCAGGGTGACTGATGTGATCTCCGGGGTGAATTTCCTTTCTCCCATCCAATCATCAAGGTTCCTTTTGAAGAGGGCCAAAGAGGCGCTCTGCTTAATGTGTATGGGCAGTCTATTCCAGAGTCTGGGGAGTCTCTGAGTCAGGAACCTATCCCTCCAGCATGTTTTGTTTATTGTGATGACCAGATTTAGATCCCAGGAGTGTGTGGCTCTGAGGGATTTGGATTTCTGCAAGTGTAGCATGTCTAACAGCCCTGGGTTTGACATGGCCTTGTATGTTAAGCAGAGATCGCCTCGGAGTAGACTATATGTGACAAGAGTATAGCTGGAGTTTTTTAAGGCGGTCAGCATAGGGCATCTGATTTAGGCCTGTGATTCTTTTAGTGAGGTATTTCTGCGGCCTTTCCAGTTGTTGCAGATGTCTTGAGAGGTACATACCAAATGGGGTGTTGTATTCGATAATGGGTCTAATGAGGGATGAGTACAGTGGGACAATGACCTCCTTTTTTCTGGATGAAAAGCCCTTAGTGATGAGGTGTGCCATATAGAAGGATTTCCTGACTGTTGTGGTGATGTGGTTATTGAAGGTGAGACCACTGCCCACCTGTGTCCCTAAGTCTCATCACACTTTTGGTGTTTAGTGTACTGCCACCTATGTGGTAATTCATGGGTACATGGGTTTTCCCAATGAGGATAACTATACATTTCTTGGCATTGAGCTTGAGCCCATTGCTCTGGCACCAAGCATCTGTTTCTGTAAGGCCCTTTTGTAGAGTATCCACATCATTTGGGGATTCAATAATGGCTACCAGTTTGCAGTCATCTGTGAACTTTGTTAGCCAGAGTCCCTTAGTATTGGCTTGTATTTCAGAGAAGTAGATGCCAAACAAGAGAGGTCCCAGGACTGAACCCTAAGGTACTCCACTTGTCTGGAGCTGGATTTGGAGTCGGCTACTTTTACAATGTGGGTTCTGTCAGTAAGCCAGTTGGCATCGCATCAAGTGATGTAGGGATTAATGCCCAGCTTAGTAAGTTTATCTATGATTCCAGAGTGGGGGATGGTGTCAAAGGCCTTGGCGAGGTCCAGATAGGCTGTGTGGACTGCCTTACCTCATCCACAACTATGGAGACTGATTCAAAGAAGTCAGTAAGGTTCAGGAGACAAGATTGGCCCTTCACTAACCCAAACTGGGTGGGGTCCAGTGTTTTAAGGTTGCCAATGTCTTTGTTTATAAGTTCCATGGCCTTGCAGATCAGGCTCGTTAGACTGATGGGGCGGTAGTTCTCAGGATCCAAGGTGGATCCCCCCTTGTGTGGGATAACTGTACCTGTGCGCCACTCACTGGGCACAAAGCCTGAGGTGAGGGTATAATTAAACATGGCAAGGTGAGGTGCCAGTTCATTTTATAGTTCATGTAGTACACAGCCCAGGGTGTCATCTGGTCCCATGGATGCTGTATTCTTAGCTTTGGAGAGTGCGTTTTACCTGTGTGGCCATTATTACCAGAATTTGGCAATCTTCCACTATTGAGATGGGCCATTTAGGGGGTGAGAGGGGGGTGAAGTTGGCACTGAATCTATCTGCCAGGATATTGGCAATATCCTTGGGATCCGTATATTTAATGCCATTCTGCTGTAGCTCAGAGCAGATCTGAGCATTGCCATTTAGATTCTAGACATAGTTATAGAATGCCTTGTGGTTGTCTTTGGCAATTTTATTTTCGTAACTAGCTTTGGAGGATTTTATGAGGGATCTCTGCTTCTTACTGAGGCTGGTAAGGGAGTTTTTTTGCATCCTGGGATTTTCCTCTTTTCTGCAACAGTTTTTTTCTTTTGTTGTAATGTTTGTTTATGGCAGGGGACCACCAGATTGGCTTCCTTTTTTTGGAGTAGAGCATCTTGGTTCTATTTGGGATGGCACGATTCATGCATGAGTGGATGTGCTCATACAGTGCCTTAGTGTAGGACTTAGCAGTCGAACTTTCAGTTCCTGTCTGCATGGGTGTCATTTCTGACTTGAGTAGCATGAAGTTGGCCTTGGAGAAGTTTTTTTTTTTTTTATGAGACTCAACAGTTAAAACTAAAATGTCCACAAAAATGTGTCGTCATCTTTCTTTGGTTTTTAAACCACTTGCAACATTAACAAAAAGCATACCTAGAAAAGAAATCAACCTGTGAACTGTAGAACACAGATATATGAGAAGTGTAACATTGCACATTAATGAGACTTTGTGTGGAATATCAGCTGGGGTAAAAGGAAAAGCTGCAGGAAGTAATACAGGTTACAGTTAGAAGAAATGGTGTTTACCTTGGGGTGAAATAAGAAAAATAGTTTAAGCAGTGCAGACTCGTTTCATCATATGCTTGGCATAACAGAAGCACTAATTAAAAAAGTGACCCAAACTGTGTGAAAAACAGAACACTTAAAGTATGTATAAAGCATGAAAAGATTGTTGGTGAATAACAGGTGCAGAAAATATAGGCAACAAAAATAATTATTTCTAAAAAAAAAAAAAATGTATTTCTAGTAAAATTAAAAAATATTGTAATTAATTTATTTTTTATATTGCTTGCAGTCTTCTAATCACAGTATCTTTGGGAGTCATTAATCACTGGCACATCTTCTTGTAATGAAATGTAGGACTTTGATAAGGAAGCAACCTGTCATAGTCGTTCTATGTTTAATGTTTTGCAGCTGCTTATATTTTGCAGTCATGGCACATTTACTATTTGTATATTGTTTCCAGAGCAGCTTAATTGTTCAACTAGCTTTAAGCTTTAGTTAAATAAAAATACAGTTACATAAAGCTGTGATTAATTTGTGTTTGTATAAAGATTTGTACTGAGAAGATTTGCATAAAGTACAGTTGTGTGAAAGACAGTAGTTGCTCAACTGTTGTGGCTGCCTGACAATGTAATCTTCACACCTTGGCTAGTTTTTGCATTATTCAGTGTTTTTCACAGAATGTGCATCTCCCCAGCATTCTGATAGTTGGAGTGTTTGAACTGCGGTTTCCTGTTTCATTGGTTTTGCTTTAAGGGACTAAAATCTCTAATAACTGTGATAATGGTGATTCCTGATCTTACTGTTGATGGACTTGCTAAGGGTCAGACTACCAGCATGCTAACAGCCTCCACATTGGACTGATGATAAGTTTGTAAAGAAAATGCCATTGCAATGTTTTTGCAGGAGAGATGTGCCCCTTTACTCCTGATCTCTCTCTCCATCTGTATACAGCATGGTTGAGATTATACTAACTTCAAAGAAAGTAAATCACCTGTATTTCTTTACTGTGCCTCAAACTCAGTTTATTTAAGAGATTGGGGGGGGGGGCATTGGATGGTGCAGGGGCTGTAACTCCTGCCAGCAAAAAAAAAAAAAAATAAATAAATACATTTACATTTCACTTTAATATGCTGCAGTGGTTTACCAGAAGGTAGTAAGAGATTGTCCTTGGTAGACTGTACATGGCACATTTATACCCTGAATTATGCAAAGCAGGCACATGGGAATAAATCCTATATACCATAATAAAGAGCTGTGAGCATTGAGAAATGAGATGCAGTCCTGCTTGTGTTCATTATCAGCCATAAACTCAAATGATGGAAAAGGAAGTTGGGGAGGTGGACCATACATTGGCAAGCAAGTAAATGATTTGAGGATTAGGTGATCTGACTCTGAAGACCCTGTACAGTGGGTAATTGTTGGTATTTCCTCTTCTAATAGGTTAGTTTGATGCATTTCTGAAATGTCTTCAGCTGTTCACACTTGTACCTGGCCCACATTATGACATAGCTTACTAAATGAGGAGGTCACTTACAGAGATGCCACTCCACATTTATTTTCTTCCAACTGTATAGTTCTGATCTCAGTCCTTATTTATCAGTGGAAAGTTCCTTTTTTTGTTTAACTTTCATGTGTAGTCAGGTTAAAAACTGGGGCTCGCACCAGTGCTGCGTATACCAAATGGGAGATAAAGCAGAACATAATGAATTGCCATACCATACATGCAACTGCTTAATTTTGGCCACCTGAACAGCAAAAGGACACTAAGGCCTTCATCATGGCCCAGAGGATGGCAGCTGTAAAGAGTGGCTAGAAGAAGGACTTGAAAGAGGGGTCCCTCATATAATCCCAGGTCTGTATCAGACAGGAGAAGTTAAGTGATCTCAAGGTTAGTTCATGCCATAGGATTCTGTAAAGTCTGTCCATCAGATTTGCTTCATGTTCTTTTTAAATTGAGAACTGTTCCTTCCAACTAGTAAGGGATCAGTTACCACATCATTTGCTGATGAAAAATCTGAGATACACACCCCCAAGGGTTGCCAGGTTTCTTTGCGGCTAAAACCAGACTAAAAGTCACCTCTCGATCACACAACCCACCCCACCCACCCCCCCCCTCTCCATGCCCCCCCACCCTATTTTGTGACATCACAGTGACATCCACCCACTTTGATGACTTAAGCCGCACTTAAAGGGGGAGAAGAACATATAGGGCATACTAATTGCACTGCTAGGCTGCTGCAGATGTAAGTACTAGTATTGATGTTTTCTCCAGTTATTTATTTTCTATGTTTATGGATGATCCATGGAGATAAAAGGTCAAGAATGGTGGTAAATCTGATTAAAAATCCAAAAAAAATGCAAGCAGTTATCTTTGCTATTAAAAATTGTAAGTTTTGATTTATGCTCATTCAGAAATGATGATCTTAACATTCCCTTGCATTTTGAAAGTTCTATTTCAGATGCTAGTACTTAAGATCTTGTACTGGGTCCACCTGACCTCCCACTCTTTTTCTTTACATGTCACATATGCAAAAATGGGATGGTTGTGGATGAATGGATTTAAAGTTGAGGTTTAAAACAGGTAACTTCCTACAACAATGTCTAATACAAGTTTACGAAGATGCAGACTGGACCGCGCTATGCAGTTGTAAATGGCAATAAGACTGAATGAAAGATGACTCAAGCCTCTAGATCTAAGAAAGATTTTTCTGAACATGGCAAAGAGGTAGAAACAATGTTGGGTAACTGCGTTTGTTTAGATGAGGATAATACAAATCATACACTGCATGGTGAAGTTCTCAATGCAACACTGGGCAATGTTGGCAGAGTGACTGCTTGGTAGTTGGTAGGATAATGATAGCTAAAAATACCGCTTTTTCCACGTGAGTACTGCCTGCCCCAGTGATATCTCTACA
Source organism: Protopterus annectens (assembly GCF_019279795.1). Classification (NCBI taxonomy): domain Eukaryota; kingdom Metazoa; phylum Chordata; order Ceratodontiformes; family Protopteridae; genus Protopterus; species Protopterus annectens. The sequence goes on along the minus strand of NC_056743.1, from coordinate 1,959,055,711 downwards.
ATCCATTATAGCAGAAAATAAAATTTGTCCATTTGTATTACATCACTGCCACTTAAGTTAATGTATGTACTGTTTAAACTATGTAGCTACCAGGAATACTGAAGTTAAAAGCATTTCATTGTTGTGTAGTAGCTAGTAGTGTATCGCATCCGCTCCCTCGAGCTGGGATACATTTACTTTACAACCACCTCCATCCTGAGGTACCTTTTCTGCATCGAAGCATGTGTAACAAGCCTCTGCCTGCCCACCTTATTTTAAGGCTTGGTGGTTTGAACTGTTCATCTAAACATTGTCTTCCCTCTCCACCCCAAGTCAAGAAGTGTACATGGGCTTGCGGTGAGTGGGACCACTGGGGACATTTATGGCATTGGATGTAAGCACAGTGTTGAGATATTCACAGGTGTAGGAGCATCATTTCATGCGTATCTAAGGTGCCATGCAAACCTCTCATAGCCAAGTGCAAACTTGGGAATCTGCTATCCCACGTTTTGTTTGTCATTGTTCTGTGACATTCATTGCTCTACCATTTAGTTGTTGATATAATTCTTTGTGTGCCATAGCTGCCTTCTGCTAGAGATAAAAGTGGGGGATTTCTGCTTCCATATGGCAGCTCTCCCTGGGAGGTGGTTTCTGACTTTTCCTGAATACTTTCTTGTTGGTGACAGGCAAGCATAAATATATCTGTCCGTGTTTTTGATTGTCTCCCATAGTGGGCTTTCGTATAGGTTGCTGTAAATTTGCATGAATGTTGTGGCCCTGGCAGTAGACTTTTTGGTGTCTCTCTCTGTCTTGGATATCACGGCTCTGACCTTCCTTCTTCACAAATGAGCTTGGCATATCATTCAGGATTCCCCTTTGTCAGATGTTCTCTTTCAGTATACTTTCTAGGACCAGGCTGAAATAGGCATTGACCTCCATGAAGGCATTTTAGGATGCTTCTTGGCTTCTTCCTGTTTTTAGTAGGACTAGCCAGTCCCCCTTATTGGATGAGGAGGACCTTCATGCTCTTGGTTGCTTTGTGTCCACATGCTCTGCATGCTGTCTCCTAAAAGGGTGACTGCTAGTGCAAGATTTGCCTGACTGTGCTACAGGAGAATGGTTGTTCGAACTCTCCATGGGTTAGAGATATTGCCATGGACTAGTAAGCTCTGTGTAGTGTCATAGATGGTGATAAACTCAAATTTGTTTTTCTTCACAGAAAATGCTCCCCTTGAGACTGTTTGGTCTCAGCAGACTGTTTTGGAAAAGGCCTAGACTGGAAAGGGGCTTTAGTGCCTGTTTCCCCAACTGAGAAGAGCAAAGTATTACTATGGAGGAGTTGGGAGATGTCTTTTCCCATCTTGGACTATACCAGCTTTACTAAGCGCATTCAAGTGGTCAGATTCTAAATACTGACCTTCTGGAGATTGTACTGCAGTAGATTACCTGGATGTTATTGTTCCTCCATGTTGGCATGAATGACTCGAGATGTACCTCTCTCGACTATATTTGAAGAGAGACACGACTGAGCTCGCTGATTATGTCTCCCAGGCAGGTATGGCCCTAGCCTTAAGCAGCATTCTGCTGTCACTCGATGCTGCCTCAATACAAACCGAAAATGATTGACTTTAACAATTGGTATAGTTTCTGGTGTCATTCCAGGGGGATCCAGTACCTGACACCCTGGGAAGATATGATCGACAGACCACAATGCTTTGCTAGAGATGGCCTGCATCTTTCTCACCTGGGCTTCAGGCTTCTGGTAAAGGTTCTTGACTCCCCTTTAGTGCCTTTTTTAGGAAAAACTACCAACATAAAAATTTCAACAAAACACAAACTAAAGATCATGTTGCTAAACACTAGGAGTTTAAACATGAAACTGCACTCATTGCAAGCATTCCTAACCCTGGAAAATGCAACATCTGTGCAGTTACAAAACCTGGTTCAAAGCTGTGGAGAGCACACCATCCTTACCTGGTTACTCATCTTATCATACATTCAGACCCCAGACTGTGGGCAGTAAAGTCAAAGGAAGTGGAGTTTCAATATACATTAAAGACATACACACCTCCAGGCTGATCAAACAGTATGATACACAGGAGACACTCCAGGTATAGTTAACCATTGACAAGACCCCTGTTCAATCATAGCTAGCTACCATCCCCCAAATATGACTCAAGATGACCAGTCTGCCTATTTGGACCTATTTGAATCTATCAAGATTCAACCCTTTACCCTGATTCTGGGTGACTTTAACTTCCCGAACATAGATTAGATGAACTACTCGTGCCAGAACACAAACCCAGAAGTTCCTTGATTTTATCAATGCAAATGCCTTGGAACAGCTTTTCGATACCCCCACAAGAGGTGATAATATCTTGGACTTGGTATTAACCAACATGAGTAACCACTGCAGCATCCCTGTAGTATCATCCTGTTAAGATCCGACCACAAAGCGGTCACTTTCGAAGGCACCATCTCCCCCAACCCCCTGTAGCTAGGATCAGACATAAAAAACCTCTCCAAAGCTGATTACAGCCACCTGAGGAATGGTATTAACAGCTTCACAGCCCCCTCCCCCTCTGTAGGAACTAGCACCAATACCCAAGACTACACTAAAGCCCTATACAAACATTTATATAGATGCATGCAATCAGGAATACCCAACAGGACTAAATCATCCTCTGCAAGCAAGAGTAAACCTGTCTGGTGGACATCTGCAATAAATAAACTCTATAACAAAAGGAAAAAAAAATTGCTGTCCAAGACCAAGAAGGAGCAGGTCCCCAATTGGAAGCAATGTCTCCTTAGCCTGAACAAGCAAATAAGAGCACTAGTAAAATCCTTCAAAGCAAACTTCAAGTCCAAATTGGCCACCTCTACTAGAGACAATCATAAGGCCTTCTTCACATATGTCCACAGCCTCAAAGGAGTCGCCCAGATCTATTCAGAACTGGCGGTCAAGGACACCACATATATAAATGCTGTGGATATAGCAAACTTGCTGGCTGACAGATTCAGTGAAAACTTTACCCCTCTGTTGCTCCCATCAGTAAATCAGGACATCCCCAGTACCTTCCCCCTTATATCTAGGGAACAGGTCATCACTGCTCTCTCAAAGGCCAAAAATACAGCCTCCATGGGACCCGATAACATCCCAGGCTGCATCCTACATGAACTCGGGCAGAAACACAGCACCATTAGGCACCCTATTCAACCAAAGCCTGAGTACTGGCTCCATCCCAGCTGAGTGGAGGACAGCCACTGTCATCCTTTTACACAAAGGTGGTGCATCAACTGATCCAAGAAATTATAGACCCATCAGCCTAACTAGCTTGATCTGCAAGGCCATGGAATGGATTATCATGGACCTCATTAACAAGGACATTGGTAATCTCCAAACACTTGATCCCACACAGTTTGGCTTCGTCAAGGGGAGGGCATGTCTCCTAAATTTGGTCGACTTTGAGACAGTCACCAAAGCCATGCATGAGGGGAGGACAGTGCATGCGGCTACCTTGACCTGGCCAAAGCCTTTGACACTATTCCCCACTCTCAACTAGGCATCAGTCCATTTGTTACCAGATGGGTAGCAAACTGGCTCACTGACAGAACCCACATAGTTAAAATAGGGGTAGCCATCTCAAGCAGTAGACCAGTAACAAGTGGCATACTCCAGGGTTTGGTCTTGGGGCCTCTGTTATTTGGGATATACTTTTCTGAGATGCAGGCCAAAACCAGTAGGGGTATAGCTGACAAGATTTGCAGATGACTGTAAATTCCCCTAGTGATGTGGACATCCTCCAAGAGGGTCTCACTCAAACAAATGACTGGTGCCAGAAACATGGCCTCAAGCTGAATACTAAAAAAATGCATCATCATCCCCTTTGGGGAGAGTGACATCCCCACAAATTATTACATTAATAACAATATCCTAAGCATGCAATCAGTCGTGAGGGATTAAGGCACCCAGGTTGATAGCAACCTGACTTTTGACCCCCATATTGCTTCTGTTGTACAGAAAGCCTTCTACATGGCCCACCTCATAAGTAAGGTTATCTCATCCAGAGACAAGGAGGTCATAACATCCCTGTATTCTTCCCTTATAAGGCCCATTATTGAGTATACTGCCACTTTCAGCATGTACCTCACAAAGCACATGCAGCAGCTGGAGAGACCACAGAGGTTCCTCACCAGAAGAATCCAGGGCCTCAGACATCTACCGTACACAGATAGGCTAAAAGCCCTATCCCTCTACTCAGTTTCATACAGACTCCTCAGAGGTGACCTCTGTCTGGCATACAAGGTGATCACAGACCCCACCTTGATGAGACTGCTGCATATCCTGAAGTCAAGCTCCACTCGAGTAAATGCACGCTCTGCCTCAACCTGGTCTGTGACATCAACAAGACTTATTGACAGGACAGATTTGTGTCCCAGAGACTCCCCCATCTATGGAATAGACTCCCTCTCCACATCAAGCAGAGTATCTCTTTATCTCTTTTTAAGCACAATCTGGATAACTGGATGGGAAATAGAAAATATACCCCTGGGATTCCACCCGTGTCCCTGCTGGACAGGGGCATCAGGTGCTGATTTGTCTAAGCATGGGCTAAACTCTTGGCTAGGCTTATAAGGGCCTCAAGGCAAATAGCCTAGTAACCTCCTATGATCCTATTGCTGGATATGATGTATGTGCCTAGCATATCTCTGCCCATGGTCTACATAAAACCTTTTTCAGTTGGCTGTGGATGGGTTCATTTATTGTTATTGTTTGTTTGTTTATTTGTTTATTGAGCTTAGCTACTTGAGCTCCTTTGTAGCCTAAGTGTTTATTGGGATGTTAGCAGTTGTAACAAGGCTGTGAAGTAGGAGGTTGTGATGTCCTTACATTCACCACTGCAGTATTCCTTACAAATTGGATTCCCTGCCGTGAAGCCCACTGTCCAGCTAGTTTACCAAAGTCTACCATTGCTTTAAAGTATGCTGAACATCACCTGCACACTCCTTGTGTGGGGTAGGGCATAAAGGTGTTCCACAGTTTCTCTTTAGGGAAGAGGTTCCTACTGCAGTTGTGGAATGACGTCCTGGGTCTGGGCTTTCTCAGGTTTCTAGGATGGCTGTCCCCTTAAAAAATAAACCGAAAGCTAATCATGTTTCTTCTGCTCCTAAGGATCCACAGAGTGAGTGGCAGGCCTTTACTCAGGGGTTATTTAATGCTTTACTGTCATTGAGGCCTCCTCAAGGGGGTTTCAGTTCCTACTCTTCCTTGGTCCTCCTCTTTCCCTAAAAGGCCCAGAGGATTGCATTCTTCTGAGGTGGATTCTGATGTTGGCTCCCTTCCTTATTCTACCCAAATTCCTTCTCCTTTAGACTATCGGTCTGAGGAGGAGGAGGATTCTCATAATCTAGATGATCCTTCTGAGGGAATTTCCTTTGGGGACACTATCTCTAGGATGATGGAATTTTTTAAGTGGGATTGTGCCCAGGTTTCGGATATCCATAAGTGGTACTATGAGTTACTGCAGATGGAATCTCCTAAACCTGTGGCCATTCCTCCTGTCTCGCCTGCTTTATTGGATTTTTTGCCGGGTGTATATCACAATATCGAAAGCTGGCATGTTTGAAGCTCAAAACTTCAAACTTGCAACCTTGAAAACGGAAAACATCAAAACGTGAAGTGGAGATTGCCATAGAGTGCGGGAAGGGAAGATTTCCCTTTAGTGTACTGTAGTGCGATCCTGGAGTTGGTATGTTTAAGTAGTGGGGGGTGCATGGGGGCTTGCCTCCCTGCATAGAGCGTTTTGTGTGTTTTGGATGTTTAGTGGTTTTTTTTTCCACGTTCTATGTCAGATTTCGAAGTTGCAAGTTTGAAGTTTTGTGCTTCGATATTGTCAGTTTTTGATAATCTGATATAAACCCTTTTTTCCCACTGCCACTAAAGCGCCGGATTCTCTGTCCCCTGCTCCCAAGAAGTTTATTAGGTTTTATAGGGTAAAAACAAACAATAAAATTCAGGACCCAAGTAAAGATACCGGTAAAATAAAACTGTGAAATACAAAATAATAAAAATACCCGATCAACATGTCCGGCTGCAGAATAATCAACTTTATTATAACACAAAAGTGAGTGCTTTCACGATATTCCAATGGCTTCTTCAGACTCTTTTTAATTCTCATTTCTTTCTTTCAAACTCTTCTTCCCCTAGCCTCCATTACAGCCAGGGAGTTTCTGAGAACTCTGGGGTTCATGGCTTCCATTATTCCAATGCTCCCTCTGGCCAAGCTCCACATGAGGAAGTTCCAGTGGTTTCTGAAGTCAGTGTGGCTTCAGGTTGTGCATCCTCTAGATTTTCCTGTTCCTCTTCTCCCGTGTCTCAAGAAAGAACTTCTGTGGTGGATACAGCAGTTGTCTCTGAATCCAGGGCTCCCTTTTTATCCTGCTCTTCCCTCTCAGGATCTGTTCACAGATGCTTCAGATGTGGGATGGGGAGCAATGTTTGGCTCCCTGAGGGTTCAGGGGGTGTGGTCAGCTTGTCAACAGAAGGAGCACATCAAAATCAAAGAGATGAGGGCTCTTCTTCTGGCTCTTCAGACCTTTCATCTTTTCTCTCCAGGGCCTCTCAAGGTATTCACAGACAATACCACAGTTGTTGTATATCAGCAAACGGGGGGGGGGGGTACGAGATCTTACCGTCTTTGCCGGCTGGCACTTCTAGTATGAGATCTGGTTATCCAATATCGGGTGACTCTTCAGGCAGTTTACATTCTACTTCTGCATCTAGCCAGGGGCAATTATCTCGTTACCCCACAGGGTGGATCTTAAACCTGTCAAACCAAGTCCAGCCAAACACAGACTGTAGACTCCTCAGGTCATCCAACAAACTAATGCTAAAAGTAACCTAGTCTCACAACTATCACGGAGACTCCCTCTATTCCCATAAAATAGCCAAAGATTGGAACACCCTTCCCTCAACAGATAACTAAAAACTTCAACCTGTCCACATTTAAAACTACCCTGAAAAGACTATTTAAATGATAATTGGCTATGCCCCTGTATTGCTCCCAACTAATATTCTTCCTTTTTTCCCCCACTCATCTCACACGATAGCCCATATAGTGCTTATCCCACTATCTGTCATTTCTTTATTAATCTTTGTTCCCTCAGATGACCTAACTTTTTAAACTACATGACCAGAGTGACTCACCTTGAAAAGCTACATGACTTATGTACCTCATATACATTGTAAAAAAAAAATAGATAAATAAAAGAATTCCTGTATGCCTGAAGCATGCATGTTTATATTGTATTTCTGATGTTATATGTTGCTATAATATTTTTGTTAATCTCATTTACATATTGTTAGCAATGTACTACTTATACTAAGTTTACTGCTTGTACCTTAATAATGTTCTTTTTGTTGTGGAGCTTTTCTCGCCGGGTCACCCCTGAAAATGTTTTTTTTAACCCAGTCAGACACTACCCAGTTAACAAATGTAAATAACATAAATATAATCTCCTGACACAAGACAATGTGTCTCTCATCCATCCCCACCTGTCCACACTTCAGCTGACACTGTGGGTAATTGGGTTTTGATTCCTCATAGACACCTTTTTTCTGAGGACTGCAGGAGGCCAGGAAACCTACTGCTAGGAAACCCTACTTATCTAAATTGAAGTTTTCTGTTTGGTGTCTTTCTTGTGACCTGGACCCACTTTCTGTGGATGTTCCTTTGGTTCTCTCTTATTTGTATGAGTTGCTCAGTGCTGGTTTGGCCTATTCATCTGTTATGGCCCACTTATGAGCTCTTTCTCCTTGTCTGCCTTTAACTCCCCCATTAGCTTCTAGATTTGAGGCTAAGCAATTTCTTAAAGGCGTCCTTAATGTTATACCTCCCAGGAATCCTGTTCCTCCTCCATGGGATCTTAATTTTGTTCTGAAAAAATTGACTTGGGCTCCTTTTGAGCCTGCTGTTTCAGTTTCCTTGCAACATTGTTTTTGGAAGACAGTTCTTTTGTTAGCGCTTACTTCTGCCAGATGGGTGTCTGAGTTACAAGCCCTTATGGCTTGTCCACCTTTTTTGATATTTCATGAGGATAAGGTGTACTAATCCTTTCATGCCCAAAGTGGTTAATGAGTTGTCACTTAATCAGTCTATTAATTTCCCTACTTTTTCCCCCTCTCCACAGTCTGACAGTGAGAGTGTGCTGCATACCTTAGATGTGCATACACAGCTCAGATTTTATTTGGATAAAACTAAAGCTATCAGAAAATCTGACCAGTTATTTGCTTCCTTCCATCCTTGGTCTTTAGGTTTGGCTTTTTCCAAGCAAACTATTTCCACTTGGAATTCTAAGGCTATTTCCTTTTGTTACACTTTTCATGGCAAGAACCTTCCTTATTCTGTAAAGGCTCATTTTTCTAGAGCTGTGGCTTCTTCTGGTGCTCTTTTCAAGGGCTTGGACACTAATTCTATTCTTGAAGTTGCTACCTGGACTTCTGTGCATACCTTTACCAATCATTACCAGTTGGATGGTATACTTCTGTGCATACCTTTACCAATCATTACCAGTTGGATGGTATCTACAAGGCTAGAGCTGGTGTTGCTGCTGCCATTCTTCTTTACTTCTGTGCATACATTTACCAATCATTACCAGTTGGATGGTATCTACAAGGCTAGAGCTGGTGTTGCTGCTGCCATTCTTCCTTACTTCTGTGATACCTTTACCAATCATTACCAGTTGGATGGTATCTACAAGGCTAGAGCTGGTGTTGCTGCTGCCATTCTTCCTTACTTCTGTGCATACCTTTACCAGTCATTACCAGTTGGATGGTATCTACAAGGCTAGAGCTGGTGTTGCTGCTGCCATTCTTCCTTACTTCTGTGATACCTTTACCAATCATTACCAGTTGGATGGTATCTACAAGGCTAGAGCTGGTGTTGCTGCTGCCATTTTTCCTTACTTCTGTGCGTACCTTTACCAATCATTACCAGTTGGATGGTATCTACAAGGCTAGAGCTGATGTTGCTGCTGCCATTCTTCCTTACTTCTGTGCATACCTTTACCAATCATTACCAGTTGGATGGTATCTCCAGAGCTGGTGTTGCTGCTGCCATTCTTCCTTACTTCTGTGCATACCTTTACCAATCATTACCAGTTGGATGGTATCTACAAGGCTAGAGCTGGTGTTGCTGCTGCCATTCTTCCTTACTTCTGTGCATACCTTTACCAATCATTACCAGTTGGATGGTATCTCCAGGCCTAGAGCTGGTTTTGCTGCTGCCATTCTTCATGGCTGCTTCTTCCTCCCAAGTTTCTTCTTGAGCTTTGGGACTCTCCCATCTATAAGGAATACTGCAGAGGATGAATATAAGGGCATAGTACAATTGTGTAAAATCTTAACATAATGGTAGATGTTCTTGCCTTCACCACTGCAGTATTCACTCCCTCTCTCCACCCCCTGGTCTTTTTTCCTTCCTAGATATGCAGGCTCTCCTTGGTTTTCCTTGGACTGCTGTTACTACTGGGTCATTCAGTTCTGAGGATGGTACACCTGAATGTCACCTTTATGCCCTACACCATGCTAAGACTGTGCAGGTGATGTTCGGTGTACCTTAAAGCAATGGTAGACTTTGGTAAACTGGCCGGACGGTTGGCTTCACGGCAGGGAATCCCATTTGTAAGAAATACTGCAGTGGTGAAGGCAAGGACATTTACCATTATTGTAAGATTTTACATAACTGTACTTTCCTTTACTAGGATAAGTCAAACCCTATGTCTCTTTCAAATGATATCATGACTGTGGCCTTTAATTACACCATGTCATGATTTCAGTCCTTGCTCCAGAAACAGAAATGTCCTTTGGTCCTAGCCCAAAGGATTCCCTTTATTTGTGTAGAATCAGATGCACTTCACTGTCTGACATTCCTGCACAGGTAGAGGCCCAAGTAATGTTAAGCTTGGCAGGCTGCATAAGATCATAAATAAAGGTCCAGGCTCAAACCTTCCTGTTTTTAGGGGACTTAGGACAGCACTTCAGTTGTGGACCCCTGAAGAGAGGGGTGCTACCCTGTACAGTGAGGTGTCTTGAGACTAAACAAAAGACCTGACAATGGATGCTTTGATTTAAAGCCCCCTTGTTCATGGATACTGGAGCATCAATAAATAATGACCATGTTATCCAATTATAGTTTTCTCTCCTTTTTGTTACAAAAAATTCAGCACCTGAATTTTGTATGGTGTACATAGAATATGTAGATATGCAGGTTAGATTTACAATATGTGTATATAATATATGACACAGAGTTAGAGTTAGTTAATATATTAATAGTCTATGTTCTTCTATGTCAGGTCTCCTCTGTTGGAATATTTACTGCACATTCCAAAAAAAGGAAATCTAAACCCCTTGCAATGCACAGTTTCCTTCTGTGGTGATAGGTCATAGTAAAAGCCCAACCAGACATAGCTCTAGCACAGTAACCAAAATAACAAGACAAAAATGGGCCTTGCTAAGTCAGAAATCTAAAAGGGAAAGCCCAGCTTTGAGCCAATCTGTTAATGGGTGGTACCACTTATACTGACCCTGAGGACATTGCCAATATGCTAACAGACAGATTTGGTGCAAACATCATCTCCTGTCCCCACCAGCCATACCCCAAAGCATACTTGTCACCAGTCCTCTACCTAATATCTCCAAGAGCAGGTCATAACCGCACTCTCCATGGGAAAAAACACAGCCTCTTTGGGACTGGATAACATCCCAGGCCTACTAAATGGTCTAGAACAAGACCTAGAGGAACCACTTGGCACTCTCTTCAACCACAGTCTATGTACTGGTTTTGTCCCAGCAGCGTGGAAAACAGCAACACTAATTCTCTTGCACAAAGGGGGTCCATCAACTGACCCTGGGAACTATAGACCCATAAGCCTCACCAGCCTCATTTGCAAGGAGGGAATCATCATGGACCTTGTCAACAAAGATATAGGTGACCTTCAAACTCTTGACCTGCCCTAATTTGGCTTTGTTAAGGGTAGATCATGCTTATTAAACCTGGTGGACTTCAAGAATGTCACCAAAGCCCTGGATGAAGGCAAAACAGTACATACAGCCTATCTTGACTTAACCAAGGCTTTGACACAATCCCCCACTCGGGCATCATTGACAAACTCACCCAGCTGGGAATTAATATTGGTGGTCCAAGATAGTGAGCTATGTACATGTTGGTTTACAGAGTCCATTGAACATGTGAGAGAAACAAACAAAAGTAGGTTTTGTAAAACAGAATTGGAAACAGTCGCACATTTTGTTGGTGGTTGTGACATGCTAATGGCAGAATGATTGTATACTGAAAGACATAATAATGTGACAAGACTGTTGCACTGGGGATTGTGCAAACATTCTGGCATTGAAGTGGTTGACAAAAAAAATGATGGTCTACATCACATGGGATCACCCATTACCAACAGTTCAAAAGATAGATGTGAGAAAACCAGATGTAGTGGTCCATGCAAAGAAGACAAAAGCAGCATTGATCATTGAAATTGCTACAGCCAGTGACTACAGTGTCTTGCATATAGAGATACACAGAGTCATAAAATATCAGGATTTGTAGGCAGAAACGAGAGCAATGCGGAAGAAAGATACCCAGGCAGTTCCAATAGTAGTAGGAGCAACAGGTCTTATAAAAAAGATTCTACAATCGTATTTAGATATGATACCAATACATGTAACTCTATGAATTGCAGAAGAAGTCATTACTGGGCACATTGCGGGTACTGCAAAGAGCACTTTTGGTGACATAAAAGATTGAAACAGTACTAATTTCATGAACTTTAATCGTACTTTGACTTAGGAATAGGGTTCATTCCCATCATAGCATTAGAAACCCAAACAATTTGGAGAAATTAAAAAACTGGGAATTAATCTATATGGCACTAGATCCGTAGCCAACTGGCTCACTGACAGAATGCATGCAGTCAAAGTTGGAGATTACACCTCTATCAGCAGACCAGTTACCAGTGGTGTGTCATAAGGATCTGTGCTGGGCCCCATAATGTTTGAAATCTATTTCTCAGAAGTCCAGGTGAAATCTGAGAGTAATGCTACTCAATGCTACAAGTCTAAACCTCAAAATGCAGTCAATCAAGGCACTCCTTAAAATGGAGAACATCAACATCTGTGCAGTGACAGACCTGGTTCAAGGCTCCAGAGAGCACCCCTGCATTACCAGGCTATAATTCATACCACACCTTTTGGCCACCTAACCTAGATTGAAACACTAAAGGCGGAGGCGTGTCCATATTCATTAAGGATATTCACACCTCCAGGCTAGTTACTCAGCATAATGCATTTGAGATTATCCAAGTGCCACTAACTCTGGGCAAGACCGCAATCCAAATTGTAACCTGCTACAGATCTCCCACCATGCCCCAGGATTCCCACTCCTCATTTCTTGATACACTGGAAAATATTAGCGGATAACCCAACACCCTAATAATGGGCAATTTCAACTACCCCACCATTAACTGGGAAAACTACTCATGTACTAAATCTTTTGCTCAGCGTTTTCTGGAATTCATAAATTCCAATGCCTTGGATCAACTTATCCACACCCCCACCAGGAGCATCAATATCCTAGACCTGGTCATTACCAACATGGGCGACTGGTGTTCCACACCAGAAGTCAATTCCTCATTGGTCAGATCCGACCACAAGCTAATCAGCCTAGTCATCCACATCCCGCCCCAACCCCCATTAGGGAAACCACCGTAAAAAATTTCTCCAAAGCCAACTTCACGCTTCTTAAGACAGAAATGGCAAACTTCATACACCCATGCAGACAGACAATAGAGGTGCGACTGCTGAATCCTACACAAATGCACTTTATAAGCACTTACTAGTACATAGATCGTGCTATCCCTAAAAAAAAACAAGATGCTTTCCTCCAAAAAAAAGGAAGCCAATCTGGTGGTCCCCTGCCATAAACAAACTCTACAACAGAAGAAAGAAACTGTTGCAAAAAAAGAGTAAAATCCCATGATTGGAGGAACTCCCTGGTCAGCCTCAGTAAGAAGCTGAGATCCCTCATAAAATCCTCCAAAGCTAGTTATGAAAACAAAATCGACACTGATTCTAAAGACAACCACAAAGCATTCTATAGCTATGTCAAGAATCTCAATGGCAACACTCGGATCTGCTCTGAGTTACAGCACAATGGCACTAAAGATACAGAACCAACTGATATTTCCAACATCCTGGCAGATTTAGTGCTAACTTTACCCCATCTCATCCCCTAAAGGGCCCATCTCTATACCAGAAGAATGCAAAGTTCCTGTAATCACGGCTGCACAGGTAAAAAACACACTGTCCAAAGCCAAGAACACAGCATCCATTGGACCTGACAGCACCCCAGGCTGTGTTCTACACAAACTACAGAATGAACTGGCACCCCACCTAAGCACCATGTTCAATCATAGCCTCACCTCAGGCTTTGTGCCCACTGAATGGCACACAGTGACGGTTATCCCACTCCACAAAGGGGGAGCCACCACAGACCCTGGGAACTACCACCCCATTAGCCTGACGAGCCTGGTCTGCAAGGCCATGGAATGTATCATCATGGAACTTATAAACAAAGACATTGGTAATCTCCAAACTCTAGACCCCACCAAGTTTGGGTTTGTAAAAGGCAGATCCTATCTCCTAAACCTAATAGACTTCTTTGAAGCAGTCACCAAAGCCGTAGACGAGGGTAAGGTGGTTCACACAGCCGATCTAGATTTTGCCAAGGCTTTTGATACCACCCCCCACTCTGGAATTATAGATAAACTCACTAAACTTGGTATAAATCTCTATGTCACAAGATGGGTTGCCAACTGTCTCACTGACAGAACCCAACTGTGAAAGTAGCAGACTCCAAATCCGACTTCAGACCAGTGACAAGTGGAGTACCACAGGGTTCAGTCCTGGGTCCTCTCCTGTTTGGTATCTACTTCTCTGAAGTAAAGGCTAACACAGAAGGTCTTTGGCTAACGAAGTTTGCAGATGACTGCAAAGTAGGAGCCATAATCGAAACTCCTAATGATGTGGACATCCTACAAAAGGGCCTCACAGAGGCATATGCCTGATGTCAAAGCCATGGCCTCAAGCTCAATGCCAAAAAGTGCATTGTCATCACCTTTGGTAAAAACTCTGTATCCATAAACTACCACATAGGCAATAGTCTACTTAACACTGAAAGTGTGATAAGAGATCTTGGGACACAGGTGGACAGTAGTCTCTCCTTTGATAATCACATTGCTACATTAGTCAGGAAATCCTTCTTTGTGGCACACCTCATCACAAACTGTTTCTCATCCAGGAAAAAAGAGGTCATTGTTCCCCTCTACACGTCACTCATTAGACTGATTGTAGAGTACAACACCCCTTTTGGTATGTACCTCATAAGATATCTACAATTTATTATTGATTTATTTATTTTACATTTGTTTACCAGGCTAGTCTAACTGGATACATGTTCATTTTCAGTAGAGGCCCGGGGAGAAAAGCTCCACATAAAAAACAAGAAACAGAAATAGAACATAACATAACATTATAGTAAGTTACAGGTTGCTTGTCAGACAAAAAAAAGTTAACAGTAATGATAGAGAGAAAAAAAAATATATGTATACAATAAAACACAAACAGAAAAAATTCCCCTTATAACCAGTAGAATCGACAGTAGTATAGAAATTCAGGTATCAAAGTTGTTTTACAGATACATTTTAAAGTTTCAACATTAGGACATATAGGTGCAAGGTAGGGTTAATCTGGATTAGAACAGGGACATAACCAATGTGTTTTAACATAGTATTTAAGGTTTTTCTTAAACTGTGTAAAGGAGGACAATGATGTTATTTCATTAGGGAGTTGGTTCCAAATTTTGCCCACTGCATTGGAGAACAGGGCACTTCCTGCCATGTTGTTAGATTTGCAGGTAGCAACATGAAGTTTCCTTGATGATCGTAAAGTGTCAAGATTTCTATATTGAGTGATAAGGCTAGAGAGTATTGGGGTATTTGTGGGGTGGTAGAGGACCTTATGAGCAATAGTCAATTGGTTAAAGTGGATCTGATTCTGAAATTCTAACCAATCTAACTGCTTCAGGTTGTTACAGTGATGAGTCTTGAAAGGAGAAGCAGTAGCAAATCTGGCAATGTTGTTATAAGAGGTTTCCAGTTTGTGTAGATTGTTTTTAGACAGGTTTGTATATATTGATAAAGCATAGACAAGAGTGGAGATGAGATGGGAAAGGGCAACAGTGGCCCTGGCTAAGGGAGAGAGGAAAGGCCTTATTTTGTAAAGAGATCCTAGTTTATTATTAACAGTTTTTATGGTATTATTGATATGGGTGGTGGTGCTGCGACAGCGTTGTCGCCTTACAGTTAGACGTTGCCCGTTCGATTCTCAGTTAGAGCGTCTTCTGTGTGGCAACATGCATGAATGGGCATTCCTTCATTGAAGGTTGTGCGTTAGGCCCGGCAAGCCAGTACGTAAAAATCTACTGCCAATCATTAGTGGACCGGAGTTCCGCTGTGGCGACCCCTAACCGGAAAAAGCCGAAAGACACAAACACATTGATATGGGTATCAAAGTTTAGGTTATTATCTATAGTTACTCCTAGAAGTTTAGTAGTAGGATCAGGGGATATAAGTATGCCATTATTGGAAGAGACTGATAAATTGATTGGGGGTGTCTTCCTTGAAAGAAAAAAGGAGGAGTTTAGTTTTTTTAGGGTTCAAAAGGAGACAACATTGTAGGAACCAGTTCTCTGTTATATTAAACATGTTTTGGGTTAGAGACTGCAGTTGGGTTTGTGATTTGGAGGAGCAGATTATTGTTGAGTCGTCTGTGTATTGTACACATTTTGCTTGGGGAATAGCTTGGTTAAGGTCATTGATGAATATTGAGAAGAGAAGTGGTCCCAGTATGGACCCTTGAGGGATGCCAAGGGTAACAGGGAGATGGGATGATAGGTGGTTTTCCCAAAGGACAGCCTGTTGACGATTATCTAAATAGGACTGAAACCATGTTATAACCATTGTATCAAGAGAAAAGGATTGTAGAATTTTAATAAGTAGATTATGGTTGACCATATCAAATGCTTTAGAGAGGTCAATAAAAAGAGCAGAGGAGAGAGTGTTATTGCGGTTGAAATTAATGCAGTCAGTGAAGGATAATAGGGCAGAAGTTGTGCTATGAAAGTGTCTAAAACCATGTTGACAGTTAGCCAGAAGATTATTCTAGAGAAGATGTTCCAGTAATTGTTTATGGATACACTTTTCCATTATTTTAGCTAGGGGGAGAGAAGTGCTATAGGACGATAGTTAGATAATTCAATGGAATTTCCACCCTTGTGTAGAGGAATGATGTGGGAGATTTTCCAGGTGGTTGGTATGGTGCTTTCTTGTATGGTTCTATTTATCAGCAGTGATACATGGTATGCTATAGCTTTGGCTGCTTTTTGTAGATATTCAGAGGGTAGTAGGTCTGCTGAAGGGGTGCATGGTTTTAGTTTGTGTAAGAGTTTGAAGATCAGGGCAGTAGGAACTGGTTAAAGTGGAGCGTTGGAAGAGAGTTTGTGGCATGAGTTGGGAGAGAAGAACTGTCAGCTGTGAGCTGATTTGCCAGTGTTTGGATGGTTACTGTAAAGTAGGAATTAAAGGCATTAGCAGTTTGCTTTGAATTGTCAGGATTTGCACCACTAGGAGCTGGTGTGGAGGATTGGCCTGGTCTAAGTAGTCTGTTTACTCTAGACCAAAATTTTTTGGACTGTTTAGGTTTGACTGCTGGAGATGGCCGTAATAGTTTTTTTTAATCATCAAGTATGGCTTTTTTTGTCTTATTTCTAATTTCTTTGAACATCTGTTGGTCTAAGGGGTTTCTAGTAGTTCTCCACCTGTTCTAGATTTTATTTCTATACTGAATTTTTTCTTTGGTTTCCTTTGAAAGCCAAGGGGCTGTTATAGATTTAATTTTGATAGAGCGCTTAGGAGCATGGCGGTCAAGGATTGCTAGAAAGTTAGAGTTTAAATAGGTAACTGCTTCATCCATTGGGAGATATTTTAAGGGTGACCAATTAGTTGCATGTAGTTCTGTTTGAAAATGGTCAGGGTTGAAGTTTTTGTTGCTTCTGATAGTTCTAAATATGATTCTGTTTGATAAACTTGTTTTTTGCCTGATAATATAAGTAAGAGAATGATCACTTATACCATCAGGGAGGATTCCAACATTATACAGTTGTTGATGATTGTTTATTAGAATCCAGTCTAGGATGGATTCTCTGTTGTTGGGTTTATTAATTCTAGTTGGGGAGTTAATGGTTTGAGAGAAACCGTGAAGGTTAATATGAGAGTAGGTGTTTCCATGGAGCAGTACTTCCAGTCAATATTGACATCACCTAGAATTATTGTCACCTGAGGAAATTCTGATGAGAGCTGTGCGAGGATATTTTCCAGGGTGTTGATGTTTTTACCAGGGGGTAAGTATGTACATATTACATTTAGGGATTTACTGGAGTTAAGTTGTATTCTAGTGCAGATTATTTCTACATGGGCTTCAGGAGGGTGGGTAAGGTTAAATCTAGATATTTGAAACCCTTGTTTGTAAAGAATTGCTACACTGCCTCCCTTTTTGGCTATATGGTCCTGTCTCAAGATATTGTACCCAGGTGGAATGACTGCAGTATCTTGAGTCGATGGTTTTAGCCAGGTTTCAGTTAAACAAAGAATATCAAAAGAATGGAAGTCAAGGAGAGCATGCAGGTGGGTAACTTTGTTGCCTGTACTATGAATATTTAGGTGGCCAATAAGGAGAGAGTTATGAGATTTAGATGGGATTGAAGTGGTAATAGGGGCATGGACTTCTGGTTCTGTGTTTATTTGTTGTCTTGGTCTCCAGCTGTTAAGGAGATGTATAATAGTTTGTTTAGTAGATATTGAAGATTATCAGAGTGGTAGAGAGGCTTTCTGGCTCTTAGATAGTTATATTTGATATTAGTCAATCTATGATATTTGGGAAGTAAGTAGTTAGTGTGAAATGTAATATTCATGTGCTCAGGAAAGTTATTTAGAGGTAAAGTACTTGTTATCCTATTAGGGAGATGAAGATGAAAATAGTTTGGCTGTTCATAGGAGGTTATTAGACAGGCTGCGGTTAAAGATGGTAGGAGTAAGAGAGTGACTAGAAAATTTAGTTGAATTCGGGAGGTAAGTGTGTACATTATGATACAACAACTGGAAAGGCCACAGAAATACCTCACAAAGAGGATTACTGGCCTCAAATAGATGCCCTGCGCAGACCCCAGTTTTATTCCGTCGCATATCGCCTACTCAGAGGCGATCTCTGCCTTACATACAAAGCTATGGCAAACCCAGAGCTGTTGGATATGCTCCACTTAAAGAAATCCCAATTCCTTCGAGCTACGCATCTAGGGACCTAAACCTTGTCACCACAATAAACAGAACATGCTGGAGGGATATATTCCTGTCCCAGAGACTTCCCATACTCTGGAACAAACTACCTATCTATATCAAACAAAGCTCCTCATTAGCACTCTTCAAGAAAAAATATTAATGATTGGATGGGAAATAGGAAATTCACCCCAGGGATCACCTCAGTGGCTCTGCTCAACAGGGGCACAGGAATATAATTTTCTTGGGTGGCGAAAGCCAGGGTACCTTTTTGGCTAGACTTACATAGGCCCTAGGGCCAATAGCCTAGTACCTACCTATGAACTTATGAACAGATGGCCTGTGGCTTACCAAGTTTGCCGATGACTGTAAACTGGGTGCAATCATTGAATCTCCCAATGATGCTGACATACTACAAAAAAGGGCTTACACAGACAAATGATTGTTGCCAAAGCTACGGATTTAAACTAAATGCAAAAAATGTGTTATCATCTCTTTCAGCAAAAGGGAAGTCCCTACAAATTACAATATTAACAGTACCCCCTTAGCTCAAACCCTGTGCTAAGAGATTGGGGAACACAGGTTGATAGCAACCTTAACTTTGCTCACCATGTGTCTACACTGGTAAGGCAGGCCTTCTATGTTGCACATCTCATAAGTAATGGCATCGCATCTAGAGGTAAGGATGTTATAACTCCACTGTACTCATTCCTCATTAGACCACTAATAGAGTACAATTCTCCCTTCTGTATGTACCTCACCAGATACCTGCAGCAGCTGTAGAGACCTCAGAGCTTTCTCACCATAAAATTCAGGGCCTTCAACACATGACCTACATGGACAGACTGAAGGCCCTGGCACTATACTCTCTATCTTATAGGCTGCTGAGAGGTGACTTGTGCCTAGCCTACAGAGCAGTCTCGGACCCTGCCCTAATGGAAATGCTGAACATCCGCAAGTCAAATGGGACAAGATTCACTCTCTCTAGGGGGTCTTAACCTAGCCTATGACATTAAGAGGAGATGCTGGAGAGAAAGATATGTCTCCCAGAAACTGCCAGTTGTCTGGAACAAACTCCCAATTCATGTAAAACAGAGCTCTTCAATTACCCTATTTAAGCATAACTTAGCTGGATGGGACACCATAAATTTACCCCGGGGGTGTCACCTATGTCCCTTTTGGATAAGGGCAGATTGTGCTGATGATACACTCAAGTTACAAATATAAACCATATAACTTGGCTAATAAGGGAACAAGGGTATAACATAGCTAGGCTTATAAAGGCCGTAGGGCCAATAGCCTAGTAACTTCCTATGAATGTATGAATAAAGATACACATATTTGTATATACGTAATATACTTTTTTTTTTTCTAAAAAGTGTACAGGGAATATTCACTGTTACCCTGGGCATTAGACTCAACACCCAGATCCAAAGTAGGTCTACACACTGACCACTTATTCAACTGAATCTTTAGCCTAGTTTTCCAGGGCCTCTTTCCTGTCATACTCTGTAAACTATAGTGTCTCTCAGTGTCCCTTATCCACAGTAATTGCCTTTCAGATTCATTATTACTTTCACATACATAATTTTAAGGAAAACTGACAGACTTCTCCAGTTCCCTATAGTGTTTGCCCTAGCTGTCTCCAACACAGTTCTTGGGTTAGGAACCCATCAGTTACAGTGGCACAGCCAAATGATTATGACAATATACCACTGATAATGTGACAGGTGTGACATTGGAGATGGATGCATCAGCTTGACTACCTTTAGTGGCACTGCCCTCTTCGCAGATAATAAATGATAAATACCAGCCAGAAGATCTTAAATATGAATAAAATACTTAGAAAATAAAGAAGTTGGACAAAACTTGCACAAGTTAAATATGCAGTGATATGTCTATTTTAACGGAAAATAAATCACACCGGTACAATACTAAAAGGAAAAATTTAATACTCGCTAAATAACAAGGATGACTGTCACTTAAAGGAATACTGAACTTTAAATGAGCAGGCAGATTACAGAATGGTAACTTACATGTATATTGACAAAGCAAGGTTATAACAGGACTGACTTAATGCACGTGTTTCTGCTTAAGCTATTTTTTTCCCTGTAGTCTTTATTGTACAGGAACCAGAGGTAATTATAGGTTCATAGGTTTATACTAGGCTATCTGCCCTAAGGCATTTATAAGCCTAGCCCAAATTCTTATAAAAAAATGTGCCCATTAGTTTGTTGTGCCTCTGTCCAGCAGTGACCCAGAGATGATTCCATCTCCCATCCACAGGTCTAGATTTCTCTTGAACAGAGTCAGCGAGGTGCTCTGCCTCACATGGACCGGGATTTTATTCCACAGCATAGGGAGTCTCTGAGTGATAAATCTATCCCTCCAGCACGTCCTATTTATATCCGTGCTAAGGTTTAAGTCGCTTGCTCTAGTGGTTTTGGTGGATTTGGATTTTGAGGTGGAGCATGTCCATTTCCGGTTGGACATGGCCTTGTATGTCAGGCACATGTCACCTCTGAGCAGGCGGTATCGACTGAATAGAGCTGGAGTTTCTTCAATCTGGCAGCATATGACAGATTTTGGAGTCCTTTGGTGAGGAACTTTTGGGGTCTCTCCATTGCTGCAGATGTCGGGTGAGATACATCCCGAATGGGGCATTGTACTCGATCATTGGTCTGATAAGTGAAGAGTACAGGGGAACAATGACCTCACTAGATCTGGATGTGAATCCCTTCATGATCAGGTGGGCAATGTAGAAGGTCTTTCTAACCACTTTAGCAATGTGAGTGTCAAAGAAAGGCCACTGTCAACCTGGGTCCCCAGGTCCCTGATAACCTCTTCTGTGCTTAGTGGATTGCCCCTATATGGTAGCTTGGGTTACCTTGTTTTTTGACTATACATTTTTGGTTTTTAACTTCCAGGCCATGGGCATTTTTACAGCTATCTGTTTCCTGAAGGATATCCGTGTCAGTTTGCAGTCATCTGCAAACTTTGTCAAAGTCCTCCCATGTTGGCCTGTACTTCTGAGAAGTAGATGCCAAACAATAGGGGCCAAGGACCTGGGTTCTGTCCTTAAGCCAGTTTGCAACCCATCTTTAACTCAGTTTTTCCCATGCATAGAAACCCATTAAAAAGACCATCTCACAGCTGTGAGATTTCCTGACTGTCTCGTTTTATATGGCTTTACTGCTGTTACTTGCAAAAAAGTAGTAGTTTGTTGCAGTATAGCTTACTTAAGTATAATCGTCTGAACCAGCAAAGTACAGACCTCATTTTATGTCCATTTCCCATTACTTAACTGCCTTCTGAATATGTTTACTATAACAAGGAGCACGGACACATTTATTTATCCCTTTGTTGACCATGTTAAGTAGCCTCTTTAGAGAGGAGACCCAAGGTGTATTCATACAACTGGGGGATATTTGGGCAGGGCATCGGGGACCTTCCCCTACTTGTGGCATGGGGGAAAACTGTATGTTACTCTTCTGTTCTCTAGTTTCTGTAATAGGTGTGAAGGCTGCCCAGAGAGACTGGAGGAGCTATGGTGGGTGAAAATGTGTGTGGAGTTGGTGTGCAGTTTGGAATTGATAGAATCACTACCTGTAATGGAAGAAAGTGAGCAGAGAGCAGAGGAATCATTTGCACTGGAGAGGAAGGAGGTATTGGAGTAGAGCATCTCAGTAGAGGCAACACAGGTCGAGTCGAAGGAGGCATTTCAACAGAAGCTGTTTAACAAAGAAATATAGAGTCAAAAGGAATGTATTATTACAACCCTCCAGTATGGAGGGTTGTGGGATGATTACTTGGAGCAGGTGATTCATCAAAGTGAGCCGGCAAATGACATAGCAGTATCATGGAGTGAAATAATGGAGAAAATTGAAGAAGATGAGAGAGAAAGTGAGATAGATTGGAATACATATGCTCAAACCATAAAAGGGGGGAGGAAGAAATGAAGGAAGTGATGGAAAGGTATACTGTTCAAATAAGCAGCAAAAAAGAGAAAGGCTTAGACAGGTATGAA
Source organism: Protopterus annectens (assembly GCF_019279795.1). Lineage (NCBI taxonomy): Eukaryota > Metazoa > Chordata > Ceratodontiformes > Protopteridae > Protopterus > Protopterus annectens. The sequence continues at coordinate 1,959,033,252 of NC_056743.1, read as the reverse complement.
GTCTGGGATTCCTTGATTGCACCTTTAGGTGTTACTGCAAAGGAGGTAAGAGCTTTCATTCTTATTAACATAGACTTTTTGTGACATTTGAAAATGGACAGTTTATGGAAAATTTTATAGGAAAATATGAGCAAAGAAAGAATGTATATCCATGGTCAGAATATGTAATTCAGTCTATTTTTAGACAAAAAAAAACTTGGGGTGGCCGCAGTGGTGCAGCAGTTAGCAGTGTTGTCTCACAGCAAGAGGTTCTCTGGTTTGATTCTCGGCTGGGGTGCCTTCTCTGTGGAGTCTGCATGTTCTCCCTACAGTCACGTGGGTTTCCTCCAGGTGCTCTGGTTTCCTCCCACACTTCAAAGACATGCAGTAGGTGAATGGGGCACTCTAAATTGGCTGTAGGTGAGAGTGTGTGTGAGTGAGTGGTGAGAATGAACTACAGTGGCAGGGTTAGCCACCAGGTGGTGTAAACCTTGGCTCAAGATGATTGTCACTGCAGAAGTGACACCCCGGCCCCATGTGCAAAATGGGAAAAGTGGTTGAGGATGGATGGATGGATGTATAGGGGTCATAACATTTATAGAGAAAAGGGGGATAAGGGTGACATAAAGAATTTGAGACCAATAACTTTAAGTAATACAGATTGTAAGATTTTTATGAGAATTATAGCTAAAAGACTAACAAATAAAATAGAAAAGTTATATGAGCAAACTATTTTTGGAAGGAAAGGAAAAGGAACTCAAAATGTATTATAGGTTATTAAAGAGGTAGTGGATGATATTGTAAATAAAAAAGTTGAGGCAAAGGTTATGATAGGAGATTTAAGTAAAACATATGATAGAATTCTACATAAATCATTATGGAATATTTTGAATGCATATAATACAGGTAGTAAAATAATGGATGTATTTAAATCAGTTTATGATAGAAATTATGTTACATTTTATGTTAATGGATGGATTAGTGAAAAATTAAAAATAAAATTGGGAATAAGACAAGGCTGTCCTCTTAATAACATTATTTTTTCATTGATTAAAATGTTAAATGAATTAGAATTGCCTTTAATGTATACTTATGCTGATGATATTATAATAATTACAAGTAATAAGAAACCTATGGAGAAAGCTATTATGAAATTAAACTGTTTATTAATCGAAATTGGTTTATGTATAAGTAAAGAAAAAAGTAAAGAATTTGGTTTAGTAGAAAGCATAGAAGATATAAAATTTAATTGGGTGGTTATAGATGTTTTAGGTATTATGTTCAGATAAAATGTATATAAAGAAGAGCAGTGGAAAACATTTCATGAAATAAAAGACAAGACTTTTTTTTGGAAATCATTTCATTTTTCATATAGAAAGAAAGCATATTTATTTGATAAATACCATGATATTAGGAAGGGTTGCATATATATGGCAAATGTTTATATGGTCCCAACAAGATATGCAAATGAATTAACTTGAACTGAAGCTAGTGTGTTATTTGCTACTAATTACAGGTGTAGGGGTAGCCACATTCTTTGATTTCCTGTCCTTGCCTTTTTAAGTGGTGCATTGTGAAATTTTTATTGCTTAAAAACCTCAGCTTTGGCCAGCTAAGAACTTGGTTATATTCAACTGGACGTATAAGAGAATTTAAGTACCTTTATCTGCACTTTTTTTAAAAAAAATACAGTATTTAATTTGATTTAAACTGTGTTGAAGGAATATTTAACTCAAGTGGCAGTTATTCTGCTCTTTAGTAACTTGAACTGAAGCTAGTGTGTTATTTGCTAGTAATTACAGGTGTGGGGGTATCCACATTTTTTGATTTCCTGTCCTTGCCTTTTTAAGTGGTGCATTGTGAAATTTTTATTGCTTAAAAACCTCAGCTTTGGCCAGCTAAGAACTTGGTTATATTCAACTGGACGTATAAGAGAATTTAAGTACCTTTATCTGCACTTTTAAAAAAAATACAGTATTTAATTTGATTTAAACTGTGTTGAAGTAATATTTAACTCAAGTGGCAGTTATTCTGCTCTTTAGTAACTTGAACTGAAGCTAGTGTGTTATTTGCTAGTAATTACAGGTGTGGGGGTAGCCACATTCTTTGATTTCCTGTCCTTGCCTTTTTAAGTGGTGCATTGTGAAATTTTTATTGCTTAAAAACCTCAGCTTTGGCCAGCTAAGAACTTGGTTATATTCAACTGGACGTATAAGAGAATTTAAGTACCTTTATCTGCACTTTTTTAAAAAAAATACAGTATTTAATTTGATTTAAACTGTGTTGAAGGAATATTTAACTCAAGTGGCAGTTATTCTGCTCTTTAGTAACTTGAACTGAAGCTAGTGTGTTATTTTCTAGTAATTACAGGTGTGGGGGTAGCCACATTTTTTGATTTCCTGTCCTTGCCTTTTTAAGTGGTGCATTGTGAAATTTTTATTGCTTAAAAACCTCAGCTTTGGCCAGCTAAGAACTTGGTTATATTCAACTGGACGTATAAGAGAATTTAAGTACCTTTATCTGCACTTTTTTTAAAAAAATACAGTATTTAATTTGATTTAAACTGTGTTGAAGGAATATTTAACTCAAGTAGCAGTTATTCTGCTCTTTAGTAACTTGAACTGAAGCTAGTGTGTTATTTGCTAGTAATTACAGGTGTGGGGGTAGCCACATTCTTTGATTTCCTGTCCTTGCCTTTTAAGTGGTGCATTGTGAAATTTTTATTGCTTAGAAACCTCAGCTTTGGCCAGCTAAGAACTTGGTTATATTCAACTGGACGTATAAGAGAATTTAAGTACCTTTATCTGCACTTTTTAAAAAAAATACAGTATTTAATTTGATTTAAACTGTGTTGAAGGAATATTTAACTCAAGTGGCAGTTATTCTGCTCTTTAGTAACTTGAACTGAAGCTAGTGTGTTATTTGCTAGTAATTACAGGTGTGGGGTAGCCACATTCTTTGATTTCCTGTCCTTGCCTTTTTAAGTGGTGCATTGTGAAATTTTTATTGCTTAAAAACCTCAGCTTTGGCCAGCTAAGAACTTGGTTATATTCAACTGGACGTATAAGAGAATTTAAGTACCTTTATCTGCACTTTTTAAAAAAAATACAGTATTTAATTTGATTTAAACTGTGTTGAAGGAATATTTAACTCAAGTGGCAGTTATTCTGCTCTTTAGTAACTTGAACTGAAGCTAGTGTGTTATTTGCTAGTAATTACAGGTGTGGGGGTAGCCACATTCTTTGATTTCCTGTCCTTGCCTTTTAAGTGGTGCATTGTGAAATTTTTATTGCTTAAACCCTCAGCTTTGGCCAGCTAAGAACTTGGTTATATTCAACTGGACGTATAAGAGAATTTAAGTACCTTTATCTGCACTTTTTTTAAAAAAAATACAGTATTTAATTTGATTTAAACTGTGTTGAAGGAATATTTAACTCAAGTGGCAGTTATTCTGCTCTTTAGTAACTTGAACTGAAGCTAGTGTGTTATTTGCTAGTAATTACAGGTGTGGGGGTAGCCACATTCTTTGATTTCCTGTCCTTGCCTTTTAAGTGGTGCATTGTGAAATTTTTATTGCTTAAAACCCTCAGCTTTGGCCAGCTAAGAACTTGGTTATATTCAACTGGACGTATAAGAGAATTTAAGTACCTTTATCTGCACTTTTTAAAAGAAAATACAGTATTTAATTTGATTTAAACTGTGTTGAAGGAATATTTAACTCAAGTGGCAGTTATTCTGCTCTTTAGTAACTTGAACTGAAGCTAGTGTGTTATTTGCTAGTAATTACAGGTGTGGGGTAGCCACATTCTTTGATTTCCTGTCCTTGCCTTTTCAAGTGGTGCATTGTGAAATTTTTATTGCTTAAAAACCTCAGCTTTGGCCAGCTAAGAACTTGGTTATATTCAACTGGACGTATAAGAGAATTTAAGTACCTTTATCTGCACATTTTTTAAAAAAAATACAGTATTTAATTTGATTTAAACTGTGTTGAAGGAATATTTAACTCAAGTGGCAGTTATTCTGCTCTTTAGTAACTTGAACTGAAGATAGTGTGTTATTTGCTAGTAATTACAGGTGTGGGGTAGCCACATTCTTTGATTTCCTGTCCTTGCCTTTTTAAGTGGTGCATGGTGAAAGTTTTATTGCTTACAAACCTCAGCTTTGGCCAGCTAAGAACTTGGTTATATTCAACTGGACGTATAAGAGAATTTAAATACCTTTATCTGCACTTTTTTTAAAAAAATACAGTATTTAATTTGATTTAAACTGTGTTGAAGGAATATTTAACTCAAGTGGCAGTTATTCTGCTCTTTAGTAACTTGAACTGAAGCTAGTGTGTTATTTGCTTGTAATTACAGGTGTGGGGGTAGCCACATTCTTTGATTTCCTGTCCTTGCCTTTTTAAGTGGTGCATTGTGAAATTTTTGTTGCTTAAAAACCTCAGCTTTGGCCAGCTAAGAACTTGGTTATATTCAACTGGACGTATAAGAGAATATAAGTACCTTTATCTGCACTTTTTTTAAAAAATACAGTATTTAATTTGATTTAAACTGTGTTGAAGGAATATTTAACTCAAGTGGCAGTTATTCTGCTCTTTAGTAACTTGAACTGAAGCTAGTGTGTTATTTGCTAGTAATTACAGGTGTGGGTTAGCCACATTCTTTGATTTCCTGTCTTTGCCTTTTTAAGTGGTGCATTGTGAAATTTTTATTGCTTAAAAACCTCAGCTTTGGCCAGCTAAGAACTTGGTTATATTCAACTGGACGTATAAGAGAATTTAAGTACCTTTATCTGCACTTTTTACAAAATATACAGTATTTAATTTGATTTAAACTGTGTTGAAGGAATATTTAACTCAAGTGGCAGTTATTCTGCTCTTTAGTAACTTGAACTGAAGCTAGTGTGTTATTTGCTAGTAATTACAGGTGTGGGGGTAGCCACATTCTTTGATTTCCTGTCCTTGCCTTTTAAGTGGCGCATTGTGAAATTTTTTTTGCTTAAAACCTCAGCTTTGGCCAGCTAAGAACTTGGTTATATTCAACTGGACGTATAAGAGAATTTAAGTACCTTTATCTGCACTTTTTAAAAAAAAATACAGTATTTAATTTGATTTAAACTGTGTTGAAGGAATATTTAACTCAAGTGGCAGTTATTCTGCTCTTTAGTAACTTGAACTGAAGCTAGTGTGTTATTTGCTAGTAATTACAGGTGTGGGGGTAGCCACATTCTTTGATTTCCTGTCCTTGCCTTTTTAAGTGGTGCATTGTGAAATTTTTATTGCTTAAAACCTCCGCTTTGGCCAGCCAAGAACTTGGTTATGTTCAACTGGACGTATAAGAGAATTTAAGTACCTTTATCTGCACTTTTTAAAAAAATACAGTATTTAATTTGATTTAAATTGTGTTGAAGGAATATTTAACTGAAGTGGCAGTTATTCTGTTCTTTAGTAACTTGAACTGAAGCTAGTGTGTTATTTGCTAGTAATTACAGGTGTGGGGGTAGCCACATTCTTTGATTTCCTGTCCTTGCCTTTTAAGTGGTGCATTGTGAAATGTTTATTGCTTAAAACCCTCAGCTTTGGCCAGCTAAGAACTTGGTTATATTCAACTGGACGTATAAGAGAATTTAAGTACCTTTATCTGCACTTTTTTTAAAAAAAATACAGTATTTAATTTGATTTAAACTGTGTTGAAGGAATATTTAACTCAAGTGGCAGTTATTCTGCTCTTTAGTAACTTGAACTGAAGCTAGTGTGTTATTTGCTAGTAATTACAGGTGTGGGGGTAGCCACATTCTTTGATTTCCTGTCCTTGCCTTTTTAAGTGGTGCATTGTGAAATTTTTATTGCTTAAAAACCTCAGCTTTGGCCAGCTAAGAACTTGGTTATGTTCAACTGGACGTATAAGAGAATTTAAGTACCTTTATCTGCACTTTTTACAAAAAATACAGTATTTAATTTGATTTAAACTGTGTTGAAGGAATATTTAACTCAAGTGGCAGTTATTCTGCTCTTTAGTAACTTGAACTGAAGCTAGTGTGTTATTTGCTAGTAATTACAGGTGTGGGTAGCCACATTCTTTGATTTCCTGTCCTTGCCTTTTTAAGTGGTGCACTGTGAAATTTTTATTGCTTAAAAACCTCAGCTTTGGCCAGCTAAGAACTTGGTTATATTCAACTGGACGTATAAGAGAATTTAAGTACCTTTATCTGCACTTTTTTTACAAAAAATACAGTATTTAATTTGATTTAAACTGTGTTGAAGGAATATTTAACTCAAGTAGCAGTTATTCTGCTCTTTAGTAACTTGAACTGAAGCTAGTGTGTTATTTGCTAGTAATTACAGGTGTGGGGGTAGCCACATTCTTTGATTTCCTGTCCTTGCCTTTTTAAGTGGTGCATTGTGAAATTTTTATTGCTTAGAAACCTCAGCTTTGGCCAGCTAAGAACTTGGTTATATTCAACTGGACGTATAAGAGAATTTAAGTACCTTTATCTGCACTTTTTAAAAAAAAATACAGTATTTAATTTGATTTAAACTGTGTTGAAGGAATATTTAACTCAAGTGGCAGTTATTCTGCTCTTTAGTAACTTGAACTGAAGCTAGTGTGTTATTTGCTAGTAATTACAGGTGTGGGGGTAGCCACATTCTTTGATTTCCTGTCCTTGCCTTTTTAAGTGGTGCATTGTGAAATTTTTATTGCTTAAAAACCTCAGCTTTGGCCAGCTAAGAACTTGGTTATGTTCAACTGGACGTATAAGAGAATTTAAGTACCTTTATCTGCACTTTTTAAAAAAAAAATACAGTATTTAATTTGATTTAAACTGTGTTGAAGGAATATTTAACTCATGTGGCAGTTATTCTGTTCTTTAGTAACTTGAACTGAAGCTAGTGTGTTATTTGCTAGTAATTACAGGTGTGGGGGTAGCCACATTCTTTGATTTCCTGTCCTTGCCTTTTTAAGTGGTGCATTGTGAAATTTTTATTGCTTAAAAACCTCAGCTTTGGCCAGCTAAGAACTTGGTTATATTCAACTGGACGTATAAGAGAATTTAAGTACCTTTATCTGCACTTTTTTTTACAAAAAATACAGTATTTAATTTGATATAAACTGTGTTGAAGGAATATTTAACTCAAGTGGCAGTTATTCTGCTCTTTAGTAACTTGAACTGAAGCTAGTGTGTTATTTGCTAGTAATTACAGGTGTGGGGGTAGCCACATTCTTTGATTTCCTGTCTTTGCCTTTTTAAGTGGTGCACTGTGAAATTTTTATTGCTTAAAAACCTCAGCTTTGGCCAGCTAAGAACTTGGTTATATTCAACTGTATGTATAAGAGAATTTAAGTACTTTTATCTGCACTTTTTTAAAAAAAAATACAGTATTTAATTTGATTTAAACTATGTTGAAGGAATATTTAACTCAAGTGGCAGTTATTCTGCTCTTCAGTTATTCCCACCCACCCTCCGTGTTAATCTTAGTGGCCTTGAAACTGCCCGCCCCTCAGCCTGCCTCTGGGCCCATCTCATTTGCTTACTCAACTGAGTGCAGTGAGATCATATTCTGATTTCAGGCACTCCTACTGTGTACAAAGGGAGCATCTGGGAAACAGACAAAAAAAAAATTAAGCTTATTTCCTGCCTTTCCTGTTAAGTGGTATAGACTATTTGTAGGCTTCTGAACCCCCAAGCCCTTCTGTGTTTGAGGGAAGCCTTCTAGCTTGTTTTTTTTTTCTTATAACTAGCCAGTTTTCTAGTTTCAGCACTCAAATCTGTTTCTTTGATCTCAGCACTTGTTCAGATAAAAAAAAAAAAATGTATCTGCTTTTACTGTACTTGTGTTTCTACCTACTTCATTTTACTTTTGCATCATCTTAAAAATACTCAATTGTATTTATTACTGCTTGGTGTAACTCATTCTAAGCCTTTTGCTTTAAACACTTGGGCTTCGGACCAGTTGTTTTGCACTGAGAGGGTTTGTGGTCTGCACTGTTGTGGCAGAACAGGTAGCTTACATCCTTCTAGGTTGGGAACTGCTGATTGAGGGCTCAGTGTCTGTTATTCTAAAAGTGTATTAATTCTGGTTTAAGCACTTGGGCTTTCAGGCCAGTTATTTTACATTAAGAGGGTTCGTGGTCTGCACTCTTGTGGGAGGAGAGGCTGGACTCTGCCCTTCTGAGCTGGGAATTTCTGGTTAAAGGCTTATAGTGCATGCATATCTGAACTGCTTCTTACCGGGTTGGTGCCTTGTTTGCTGTGGCATAGACTGGATTCCGGCCTGCTGGATCTAGCTTTGTTTGTGTAACTTGAGCAGTAATCCAGACATTCTCTAAAGTATTCAATTGTATTTATTACTGCTTGGTTGTAACTTGATTAAAGTGTAGCTATCATTCTAAGTCTTTTGGATTAAGCACTTGGGCTTCAGACCAGTTGTTTTACATTAGGAAGGTTTGTGGCAAGCACTGTGGTGGCAGGACAGGTAGCTTTCATCCTTCTAAGTTGGGAACTGCTGATTGAGAGCCCAGTGTCCAAGGGTATTAGTTCTGGTTTAGGCACTTGGGCTTCAGGCCAGTTATTTTACATTAAGAAGGTTCGTGGTCTGCACTCTTGTGGGAGAAGAGGCTGGACTCTGCCCTTCTGAGCTGGGAATTTCTGGTTAAAGGTTTATAGTGCCTGAATATTTGAACTGTATCTTACTGAAATTGGTACACCTTGTTTGCTGTAGCATAGACTAGATCCAGGCCTGCTGAATCTAGCTTTGTTTATATGCTTGTTGTTTGTTTGCTTGTTATTTCCCTGGAAGCTAATTCCACCTAATACGCGGCTTCTCAGCACTTCTATGGATCACTAGTGATATCTGCATTGCTTACTGTACTAGTTCCTTGTTTCACTTGAAAGAAAGTTACTGTTTGTCGTTTTTGCATTTAGTTACTTGTAACACATTGCACTCAAGTTACCTGGCACTTGCTCACTAAAGCAATTATATAAGTCAGCACTAAAAATTAAAAGCACTACACCCTCACTCCCCACTGGCCCTTGTTTTCAATTATTAAGGAATTCCCAATATTATTCTAGCATGTCCAAAGGTCAGTTGTCAATCTCCTCTCCGGTCCAGCTGGTGAATCTGGGAATCTTGAGGCAATGTTATAACTGCCTCATGTACACAGACAACCCTCTCCTCCTCCCACATAACACAAATACTTGTGAGAGATGCAGCTATTTAGCCAAACTGGAGGCTGAGCTCTCTCAACTCAGGACTGGCAAGACCAGACAGGAGGAGAAGGCAACTACACACACCACAAAACCAGCCTCACATAATGCTACCACACCACTGAATCAAACACATAAACACACAAAGACATACTCGGAGGCTCTGAGTAAAAATTTACCTAAACAGCAGAGGCCTCCAAAGCAGACACCCAAACAACTGCTACCTCAAGACACCCCACAAGCAACACATAAACCACAAAAGCAGTGTGCAAAGCAGTCACAGCCCTTAAGGCCAAATACAACACCAAACATACTTGTCATAGGTGACTCCATAGTCAGACACACTGACGTCCCACTCACCAGGCTGAACAAGGAGAGGGTCACAGTAAGCTGCCTATCGGGCACTAGAATCCGCCACATAACACAAGCACTCTGGTCACTCCACGGCAAGTACAAATATGACACAGTCATTGTCCATGCTGGTGTGAACGACCTGAGACGTACCTCCCTGGACTACATGAAAAGAGACATAGAGGTGCTCTCTGATTATGTAGCCCAGGCAGGTATGACCCTGACCCTGAGCAGTATCCTTCCTTCACCAAGAATGATGCCACAATATAGAGACAAGATGATCAGCTTTAACAATTGGCTTAATGTCTGGTGTCATTCAAAGGGGATCCAGTGTCTGTCTGCCTGGGATGACATGCTTGACAAGTCACGCTGCTTCGCAAGGGACGGCTTGCACCTGTCACCCCTGGGATTCCGGATATTGGCTAAGGCTCTTGCCACCCCATAGTGCCTTTTTAGGCAAGGCTCAAATTCTAAACCTACCACCCTAGAAAACAAAAATGGGAAGAAACTGAGGGTAATGCTGCTCAATGCCAGAAGTCTAAATCTCAAAATGCACGCACTCAAGGCCCTTCTCAGTATGGAGAACATTGATGTCTGTGCTGTAACTGAAACCTGGTTCAAGGCTCCTGAGAGCACCCCAGCACTATTAGGTTTTACCTCATATCATGCGTTCCGGCCCCAACACCCGGACCACACCACAAAAGGAGGGGGTGTATCCATATTCATAAAGGATACCCACACCTCCAGGTTGGTGGCAACGCACCAAGCTTGAAACCATCCAGGTGCAACTAACCATAGGCAAAACTGCTCTACAAATTGTAGCATGCTACAGGCCACCCTCTCAAATTCAGGAACCCCACACAGCCTTCCTGAAGACACTGGAGGGTATAAATGTATCTCCAAACACCATCATATTGGGTGACTTCAACTACCCAAATATAGACTGGGAACATTACTCAAGCCCTAACTTTCTAGCCCAATGGTTCCTGGAGTTCATAAATTCAAATGCCATGGAACAGCTAGTCACTGTTCCCACGAGAGGAGAAAATATACTAGATTTCATTATCACAAACATGGGGACAAAATACTCCACACCGGAAGTATATCCCTCATTGGTGAGATCTGATCATAAACTAATCTCACTGGAAATCCACATCCCGCCCCACCCCAAACAAAAAAGACCACAGTGAAGAACTTCTCTAAAGCAAACTTCACACTACTCAAGACTGGTGTGGTATCCTTCAAGGCCCCTGAGCCAGTGGAAACCACAACCAAAGCTGCGGAAGCCCTTACAAATGCCTTCTATGAACACCTCCAGGACTGCATGGATCAGGCAATCCCAAATAAAACCAAGACTCTTTCCACAAAGGGCAAACGTCCAGTCTGGTGGACCCCAGCCATTAACAAACTTTACAATAAGAGGAGAAAGCTATTACATGATAGAACAAAATCCATAAAAGGGAAGTCACCCCTGATCATTATTAGTAAAAAATACGAGCACTCATAAAATCAACTAAGGCCAATTTTGAGAGAAAAATTGCCATGGATTCAAAGGACAATCATAAGGCCTTTTTCAGCTATGTTAGGAACCTGGGTGGAAACTCCCAGATATGCTCAGAATTAGTCCAAAATGATACAAAAATCACTGAACCCACAGACATTGCCAACATACTGGCAGACAGGTTCAGTGCAAACTTCACCCCCCTCTCCCCCCCTAAAGGAGAGATAACTATCCCAGCAGAGTGTAGCCTCCCAGACATCTCAAATGCGCAGGTGAAAGCTGCTCTCTCTAAAGCTAAAAACACAGCATCAATGGGACCGGATGGTGTCCCCGGCTGTGTGCTACACGAGCTAAATGAGGAATTAAACCCACACATAAGGCAGCTGTTTAATCTCAGCCTTACCACAGGATACGTGCCCAAGGAGTGGCGTACGGCAACTGTGGTCCCACTCCACAAAGGTGGTGCCTCTACGGACCCTGGTAATTACCGCCCCATAAGCTTAACAAGTCTAGTGTGCAAAGCTATGGAGAGGATCATAATGGAGCTCATAAACAAAGATATAGGGGACTTGCAGACATTGGACCCGACCCAGTTTGGCTTCGTCAAGGGCAGATCATGCCTTTTGAACTTGGTTGACTTCTTTGAAACAGTCGCCAAGGCCATTGATGAGGGAAAGGCAGTCCATACAGCCTACCTTGACCTTGCAAAGGCCTTCGACACAATACCCCACTCGGGTATTGTAGAAAAACTTACCAGCTTAAATGTAAACCCATATGTCACAAGATGGGTTGCAAACTGGCTTAAGGACAGAACCCACAGGGTTAGAGTTGCTGGCGCTATGTCAGACTCCAAGCCGGTCACAAGTGGTGTCCCACAGGGCTCGGTCCTTGGCCCCTATTGTTCGGCATCTACTTCTCAGAAGTACAGGCCAACATGGGAGGACTTTGGCTGACAAAGTTTGCAGACGACTGCAAACTGGGCGCCATAGTGGAAAGTGCATCGGACACGGATATCCTTCAGAAGGGACTCACGGAAACAGATAGCTGGTGCCAAAGCCATGGCCTGAAGTTAAACGCCAAAAAATGTATAGTCATACCCTTCGGGAAAAACAAGGTAACCCCAAGCTACCATATAGGTGGCAATCCACTAAGCACAGAAGAGGTTATCAGGGACCTGGGGACCCAGGTTGACAGTGGCCTTTCTTTTGACACTCACGTTGCTAAAGTGGTTAGAAAGACCTTCTACATTGCCCACCTGATCATGAATGGATTCACATCCAGATCTAGTGAGGTCATTGTTCCCCTGTACTCTTCACTTATCAGACCAATGATCGAGTACAATGCCCCATTCGGGATGTATCTCACCCGACATCTGCAGCAATTGGAGAGACCCCAAAAGTTCCTCACCAAAAGGATAAAGGGACTCCAAAATCTGTCATATGCTGCCAGATTGAAGAAACTCCAGCTCTATTCAGTTGCATACCATCTGCTCAGAGGTGACATGTGCCTGACATACAAGGTCATGTCCAACCCGGAATTAATGGACATGCTCCACCTCAAAAAATCCAAATCCACCAAAACCACTAGAGCAAGTGACAAACCTTAGCACGGATATAAATAGGACGTGCTGGAGGGATAGATTTATCACTCAGAGACTCCCTATGCTGTGGAATAAAATCCCGATCCATGTGAGGCAGAGCACCTTGCTTGCTCTGTTCAAGAGAAATCTTGACCTGTGGATGGGAGATCGTAGGTTTATCCCGGGAATCATTTCTGTGTCACTGCTGGACAGAGGCACAACAAACTAATGGGCACAGTATTTTTTCATATAAGGGGTGGCGTAAGCCACAAAAATTTGGGCTAGGCTTATAAATGCCTTAGGGCAGATAGCCTAGTATAAACCTATGAACCTATGAACCTATGAACCTATGAATATATTATTTTCCTTTATGTGGATTTTAGAGATGAATCCAGTCACGAGAGAAATTTTGTACATGAAAAAAGAACAAGGGGGATTGGAGCTATTTAATCCTATTGTCTATGCATTTTGGACGAATTTATACAGAGCATTGAAATGTTATATAAAAGGAGAAGAAAGTTTGATAGATGTTATTATTAAATATAAGTATCAGGCTTTCTGGAAGCAAATGGAGACTGATAAAAGGTTTAAAGAAAATATAAATGAAGAGTTAAAAGAATATGAAAATAAAATGATATTATGGAAAATAAAAATGAATAAGATTGAGAAAGATAGAAAAGAGTGGATGTTATGTGATCCTATCTCGCCTACATTCTGTACTGATGGGTTCGGAGCCGATCCTCAGCTCCGACTCGGCACGCTATGCTATAGAGCGAAGTCTCTTATTGGCTGAGCTATTCTATATCCCAGGATGCACCACCACTACTTCCCCAGATCTCGTTTGCCGCTTACAAGCTAGGACATGGTCTCGAACTTGGCTGAGCTAAGTGCTTTTTCTGAGAGTTTTTTCTGTCAGAAATTTCTTTAATCTTAACCCAAAAGCTGTTTTAACAGCTATCGTTGTGTATAATTGTGTTTTTGTGGATATTTTGTGGTAAAATTTTTTGTGACTGGACAGGGAAAGGTTTCCGTTTAAGTTAGAGGGGCCTTCCCCTCGTTCTTTAGTGAGTCTTCTTGTTGTTTCGGAGAGGTCAAGTACCTGTTTTAATTAGAGGGTTCTTGGCCCTCCTGTTGGTGTGTTTGTCATTCGTGTATTTTTTTCTTGGGCTTTCGCCTCTCTTGTCAAAAAAAAAAAAAAAAAAAAAAGTATTTGTTGTGCAAATCTTGTGTACTGAGTTCCATACTTAGTGTTTTTCTCTGACAAAGTGAATAGTGTCTACAAGCATTATGTCTAAGGAGCATAGACCCTCAGGATTTAAAAAATGTACAAGATGCAACTACAAAATGTCCATCACGGACGATCACTCCTTATGCGTGTACTGTTTAGGAGCCAAACACCTTCAGGAGTCTTGCAGCATGTCACGCTTTTTCCTCTCGGGTCCTCCAAGAGAGGAAAAATAAATTGATCTTAAAAGGGCTTATCAAACCCTCCTTCGAAGAGGCCTTATCTTCCTCTTCCTCTCCAGCTAAGAAAAAGAAATCATCGGCTCTGACCAGCCCGTCGGAACCGACCACTAAGAAATCTAGGCAGGCTTCTCCATCGGCTCCATGGACTTCGGAGCCGAGGGTGGAACGGTCTGCCTCGATGTCTCCAGCCTCGACTCCTCTGGTTTCGGAACCGATGGCTGGGGCTTCGAGAGGCGGGTCACCTTCATCGGCTCCACTGATTTTGGAGCCGATGAGGGTTGCTGGCTCAGACTCTTCCCCTTCGGCGCCAAAGCCCTCTTTGGCACCGAGGGAAATTGCTACGGAATCTGCCTCGGCACCGATATTGATCGAGTCTATTCGGAGCTGGTCCCCCAGCCCTTCGGAGCCGATGGGGAAGTCTGCTCGGACCCGGTCGGTCTCCTCCCGATCTTCCAAGATGTCGGATTCAGACATCGACAGGGTGCTCCAAAGGCTGTTTCATTCTCCTGTATTCCAGAAATTAGTTTTGGCTCCAGCCCAATCGGCTTCAGAGCCGATGGCCCACCCTGTAGTTCTGGTTCCTCCTCCAACAGCCTCGGCACCATTGGAGCCGGTGCTGGTGGAGCCGATGGAGGTTTTTGGGTCGACTCCGACCCTTACTCCAACCCCGGCTTTCGGGTTGGAGTTCGGTACACGGACCTCCTCGGTCGGCCCCGGGGGTGACGCTTCGGGACCAATGTTTTCGGTTCCGAGCCTTCCTCTCGGTGCGTCGGCTGAGGGGGTGCCGTCTACTGTTGTGGCCCCGGGGGTTGGACCTTACCAGGACTCTGGCGGTCCGGCCTTCAGGGCCATGAGGAGTGCTTTGGCCAAATCTTCCTTGGCTACCTCCACGGTCTCACCGGCACCTTCCCTAGACATGGAGACTGGGTCTTTTGTAGTCCCCCTGTTGCTAGACAGCAGAGCCCCGGGACCTGAGGTCACCCCCAGTGGGGTTCCCCCCTCCTGGGGGTCCCTCTGAAGCTTCTTCGGAGGAACCCCCAAGGAAAAGACTGTGCAAGAGGAAGCACGTCGACTCCCCCGATGAGTCTCTCACGTCGGACACCGATCTTGATGATGCGGAGGGGTCCCCTAAGTCATCCTCGGATGATGTCTCCTTTGCAGACATCTTGGAAGTCCTCAAACAACAAGGCGGCTGGCATTCCAAACCCCCTTCCGCTGACGAGTCGGTGTTCATCAAGGCCTTCGGGGCTCAGCCCTCCGCCTCCTGGGTGTCTCTGCCCTTCGACGAGCTCCTAGATTTGATCTGTTGAAGGGCATGGGAGCATCCAGACTCTGTGGAACCGGTGCCGACTCGCCCAAATAAATTCTTATCAGCACCCTCAGACAAGGAGTTTCTGACCAAAGGTGTGGCTGTAGTTGCCCTGGTGGTGGCATCTGCTACCCAACAAGATGTAGCAGAGGCTTCGACGTCCGTCCATCCTCCTAATAAGGAGTTTAGGAGCATGGACCGGTACGGGAAGCGCACCCTCAGTTCAGCGGCCTTTACCTTAAGGTCCCTGAACTATTTGACGCACTTCACTAGACTTCAGAGGGATCTGGTCAAGGAGCTTTCAGATACCCTCTTGGGTAACCTACCTGAGCAGCTGGCCCAGACGGTTGGCTCTCAGTTGGCTACTCTGTCATCGATATCAAACTCGTCCATGAGGCTCATTTCGTATGCAGCCGAGGGGGCGAGTAGAGCGGCGGGTATGGGTGTTGCTCTACGGAGGCAAGCCTGGCTCCGCCTGTGTCATTTTGCGGAAGCCTTTAAGTCTTCCTTTGCCGACGCTCCCTTTGATGGGTCCTCTTTGTTTGGACCCAAGGTAAAGGACACATTGACCCGCTGTGAACAAGAAGGTAAGACTTTGACTGCCATAGGGGCACGGTTTTCCACTCCCTTTCGGCCTTACCCCAAGGCTAAAAGAGGAGGGAAAATGTGGTTCCGTAAATCCCAGAAGTCTTATCCTTCGCAGCAGGACGATCCCCCTTCTAGAGGCAGAGGAGGGGGAAATTTTTCAGGAAGACGCCGTCCCAGAGGCAGCAGAGGCCCCCGCAACACTGGAGACCGCGAGTCCTTTCGTGGCTCTTCAACCTTCCACAATCCCTGAAGAATTGCCCGACTGTGCAGCTCCGGAGCCAGTCGGGGGTCATTTTTCGAGGCACCTAAAAGCCTGGGAGGGTATCACTCAGGACCGATGGGTGCTTCAAATCATCGCTGGAGGTTACGCCATCCCTTTTTCTCACCCCCCTCCGCCGTCCAGGAAAATCCCGGACCCGCCTCCCAGTCAACGGGAAATCGCAGCCTTTGAAATCTCAAAGCTGCTTCAAAAAGGAGTCATCCAACCGGTCCCCGCAGACCAGATTGGATTAGGGACTTACTCAAAATTCTTTTTGGTGCCAAAAAAGACCGGGGACTTGAGGCCCATTTTGGATCTCAGCAACCTAAATTGATCAGTCAAGAAGTCCAAGTTCCGAATGGTCACCTTACAATCCATTCTCCCACTGCTGGAGAAAGGTGTTTGGATGTGCTCCATAGATCTCAAGGACGCCTATTATCACATCCTGATAGATCAGGCGTCCAGGAGACATTTGCGCTTCAGCCTGGGAGACAGTCATTTTCAGTTCTGCGCACTGCCCTTTGGTCTCACCACAGCCCCCAGGGTGTTCACCAAATGTTTGGCGGTTGTGACTGCTCACCTGAGGAGTCTAGGATTCCAGGTGTTTCCGTATCTGGACGACTGGCTCCTAACTGCCACCTCCAGGCGTCTACTATTGCAGAACCTAGCATCCACCATATCACTAGGTACTTCCCTTGGAATCACCTTCAATTGGCCAAAGTCTGTGTTGCTGCCATCTCAGCGCATAAGGTTCATCGGAGTAGAGATAGACTCAAACCTAATGCGGGTCTATCTTCCTACAGAAAGGATACAGACTATACAGGCTCAAGTCCGAGCCTTGCTTCTCAAATCCAAAGCCCCAGCCAGGATGGTCCTGCAGCTATTAGGCTCCATGTCGGCCACTGTTCTCCTAGTCCCCTTAGCAAGATTGCATATGAGAATTCTCCCGTGGCTCCTGTCGACCCAGTGGTCCTTTCAGAATCTCCCTCTCAGTCACCTCATACGGATCATGGAAACCTGCAAATGGGACCTTCGCTGGTGGCTGGTGTCCTCCAATCTGGATCAGGGACGACCCTTCGTTCCACCTCCTCCTATGGCTACATTGATGACGGACGCCTCCCAGATGGGGTGGGGGGGTGGACATTTCCTGGGCAGGTCAGTCCAAGGCAATTGGCATTCCGACGAGAGTCTCCTTCACATCAACATTCTAGAAATGAGGGCCGTGCTTCTATCTCTACAAGCCCTCCACGATTACCTCCCTCAGGGCGTAATTGTCATTCAGTCCGACAACATGTCAGTAGTCTGGTATCTGAACAAGCAGGGAGGGACCAGATCCTACCCCCTTTGCAGAGAGGCCATGAGAGTCTGGGAATGGGCAGTGGCAACCAGACGTTTTCTGGTAGCGACTCATATCCCTGGGAGATCCAATGTGATAGCTGACAGACTAAGCAGAACTATTCTCTCTCCTCACGAGTGGTCTCTGAACGATGCAGTGGCAACTCAGATCTTCAGAAGATGGGGAACTCCTTGTTACGACCTTTTCGCAACCCCGCTCAACGCAAAGTGCAGAAAATTCTTCTCTCTCACTCCAGCTCCAGGGGAGATACCCAAGGACACCTTAGCCCATCCTTGGCCCACCGGCTTGCTATACGCCTTCCCTCTGGTTCCCCTCCTTCCCAGAGTGATCCAAAAGGCGACTCACTTAGGGAGCAAGATGATTTTAGTTGCCCCTTACTGGCCTCGTCAGGTATGGTTTCCCTATCTTCGGAAATATGCACTGGACAGTCCATGGTTCCTGGATCAGATCCCGGACCTATTGATTCACCAGTCGGGACAACTCCATCAGTCCCTTCACTCTTTGAAGTTAACAGCTTGGCTCCTCCTCTTCCGACGATAGTCAGGAATCATACTTTAGACCCGGAAGTCATACGTATCTTATCCTCGGCCCACAAGTCTGCCACTAAGAAATTGTATACTAGCAAATGGAAGAGATTTGCTATTTGGGCTCAACTCCGGGGTCTAGATCCCATCACTGTCCCGGTGTCAGAAGTCCTGAAGTTTCTAACCTCCTTATTCAATCAAGGTTCTTCAGTCTCTACCATCAAGGTCCAATTGGCAGCTATTTCCAATTTTCATGAATCTATAAACCCACCTTTGATGAGCAACAGATTGTGTAAAACCTTCATAAAAGGTGCTGCGCTTCTACGACCTCCGATTTCGCATCCTGCTCCACCGTGGGATCTCGATGTGGTATTACGTGCCTTAACCTCTCCCCCTTCGAACCGGCAGCAACTTGTGACTTGAAATTTCTTTCTTGGAAAACTGCCTTTCTGGTCGCGATTACTTCAGCCAGAAGGGTTTCAGAGCTTCAAGCTCTATCTGTCAAATCACCGTACCTGGTTTTTCACAAAGATAGAGTATCCCTCAGGCCTAACCCATCCTTTGTTCCTAAAGTTTGTTCCAGTTTTTGCCTGCAACAGTCACTAGAACTTCCAGTTTTCTTCCCAAAGTATTCAAACAAAGTGGAATACATCTTCCACACATTGGATGTTCACAGGCAATTGCGCTTTTATTTAGATAGGACCCAACAAACACGGAAAACAGATCAATTGTTTGTGTCCTTTTTGGACAATAAATTGGGCAAAGCCGTCACGAAGGTCACTATTGCCAAGTGGATCAGGGACTGTATTAGTCAAGCTTATTCCTCTTCTAATAAAGAACTTACAACCTCTGTCAAAGCTCACTCTACAAGAGCTATGGCTACTTCAATAGCATTCCATTCTAAGCTTGCCATTAGCGACATTTGTGCTGCGGCTACGTGGTCTTCTCCGCACACCTTTATTTCCCACTACAAGTTGGATGTGGCATCTCGAGGGCGAGCTTCATTTGGTTCCACAGTTCTCAGGAGTGTTTTCCAGTGAGACACCCAGGAATCAGGTGCTAGGGAAGCTGTCCCATCAGTACAGAATGTAGGCGAGATAGGATCACATAACATCTTTTAATTATGTACTTACCATAACTTTAGATGTTTGGGATCCATCTCACCTACATTCCTAATAACCCACCCTCCTTCCCCCTGCCTTGGAGATCAGAAGAGATCGGACGGTCCGAGTACTATCGTTTCATCTTGAAACATCTGGCAATGTTATATAAACAGTTATGTGTGTGTGCAGGAGTGCGGACAAACAAGATCTGGGGAAGTAGTGGTGGTGCATCCTGGGATATAGAATAGCTCAGCCAATAAGAGACTTCGCTCTATAGCATAGCGTGCCGAGTCGGAGCCGAGGATCGGCTCCGAACCCATCAGTACAGAATGTAGGCGAGATGGATCCCAAACATCTAAAGTTATGGTAAGTACATAACTAAAAGTTTCAGAGGATTATGAAAGCTTATTATTTTATTGATCCAAGGAAAGCGTTAGAAACTGGGAAGAAAAATGCAATAAAGATGCGATTTAAATGGTATAAAAAGATTCATGAATGCAATGTTAGGTTCATAGGTTAGTACTAGGCTAACTGCCCTTTTGGGCCATTTCAAGCCTAGCGAGTTACCCCATGTGAGAATCAAACCCTGCACCTTGTGTCGTTAAGGTAAACGCCTTAACCATTATGTCATCCTCCCACCAATGATTTTCTTTGGAGATTATCTATAAGAAAGTTACCGGTTAAGGCAAATATGCCTTACAAAAGTAAACAAAATAGAGTATGTCATGAATGTGGAGAATATGAACCAACTGAACATGTTTTTATGAAATGTATGAGAGCTAAGTAATTATGGAATGACATATGTAAATGTAATATATTTAAAGAAATTAAAAAGTGGAACAGTTAAATATGGATATGATTGAATTTATGTATTGAGTATGAAGTAAAGAAAATGGACAGACTGATATTCTATATTTCATGGACAATATGGACTGAAAGAATAAATTAAACTAAGTTCAATGGAAAATGGGTTTCGGCAAAGATTTTGGAAAAAAGGATTGGTGGAAGTGACTAAAATATAATGTATAATATGTGAAAAGTTTATAAATATTTGTAAATATGTAAATAATAAGTATTGTATATAAGATATTTCAATAAAAAAACTACTCTTTTCAATAGGTGCCCTGGGATCTATGAGATCTTGGTTTAACATCTCATCTGAAGGACAGCTCACTCAAGAGTGCAGAAAACCCCTTTTGCTGCAGTGCAGTGTCAGTAATTGATCTGCCTGGTGTAGGAATAGAACTTCGGACTTCTGTACCAATGTTGAGTGTGCTACCTGTTGCACCATTGACACTGATATAGAAGTTAGACATTAAGGTTGCATTTAGTTGGTCAATTGTTAAATAGAGACATGCTCTAGCATAAAAAAGTATGCCTCTCTCCCAGTTTTCTGAAAGTTGGAACCAAACATTTTAAAATGTAAATTGTCTTTCAAATTGGGCCTTTTTGTGATATTTTCAGTAGTTATGTCAGTAATTTAAAAAAGTTAATGCCAAAGGTGTTTATATCACGTTATCGAAAGATGAAAATAGCGAACGCTATTTCATTGAACCTAAAATATCTAAAGCACATAATATCGAACATTCAGAACAGAGAATTTTTTCCTTGGGGAAACAAATCGCTATTCCGAAACACATACACACAACACAAGCACACCTAAAAACATCAATGCACACACATACACTTATAATCCTACAACTAACCCTAAGCTAAACTATACATACACTACTATCTATCCACTTACCTTAACCCAAACCCTAACCCTAAGGTTCATCATTATCGCACACTCACCTAACCCACGTCCTAACCCTAACTCACTTAACCTGCCCCTAAACCTAATTCACCTAACCCGCGCCCTAACCCTAACTCACCTAACCTGCGCCCTAACCCTAACTCACCTAACCCGCACCCTAATCCTAACAACCACACAATCGCACACTTACCTGAACCCGACCCATAAATCTCCACCACAGCGCTGAAAATAGCGAAGCCGCAGAACCGGCCAACCAAATTCTTTCCCTAGGAAAGAATTTGGTGTTCTGCAGCTTCGCTATTTTTAGCGTTCAATTAAAACAGGTCGATATTAGAGCATTCAAAGTTTTAAAACTTCGATGTTCTGATATAGACCCTGCCAAAGCAGTAGGAAGGGAGGATGATTGTCATGGCATCATTTGTGTCCTTCTCTTCCCTCTCTAGTTAAAGATATGAACACCTCTTGTGACACTGGGGAAAAGCAAAGGTGGAATTTTTTTAACTGTTCTTAAGAGTGCCACAGTGACTAAAAAATCCTAAGCTTGTTACTGTACAGCTGAGACCAAACCCTAATCCATAGAATGGGTGAAATTCTTATGCCACCTGTTTACCTTTACAGTGGGGGAAAAAACATGAAAGAGAAACACATTGTGACTGTTAGCAGTAACCCAGCTGCAAACATATGATTTACAGTTCATTGTGATCTTTGCATGAACTTGGTTGACTAACATTAGCATTAGATTAAGACAAAAAATCTAACTGGAATGGTCATATGTCAGATGGCTAAGTAAAAAAAAAACTTTTCCATTTGCATCTCTTTTCCCCTTATCATCCTCCTAGTCTGGTGGGATATGCAGTTTGATCTGTAATGGGTGACACTTATCCTCAGATTCATTAGCAATCTTGTAGGCTTCATGCTAATCCTACACAATTTGAGAGTGTTAGTACAATGAGCAGCAGAACTAATTGGATGTGCACGCTGCTCAATGTGCCTCCATATTTGCAAGCACCTTTCTGTGACCAGCATTATTGTTCACAGCCATGCAAAGGTGCTTGCAAGCACAAGCACAGAATATAAACAAAACTGCTTGCTTATAGGCAAATCTAAATACAAGCACAGGCTGTAGCCCAGAAATACTAAGGGCAAGTACATTGAAAGAATTCTGAAGGAGGGGGAAGTGAAATGAGATGTACACAAATAGCATTGGTTGTACTGCAGAAGTAGTTGGGGCGGGTGGGGAAAATGTACTCAAATACTGCAGGCAAATGTGCTGAAGTATCAAGGAAACATTGCCATATTGATGTAATGATAATCTCAATGACAATTACTTGATTCATGACATAAAGTGAGAGAGGCATAAAGTTACAGTGTAACAAAGGGGATCTAATGTGATGTACTTGTCAATAAAATGCTGAGTTGAAGTAACACTTAGCAGGGATAGTAGATGCATTATGGGCTAAAGTCATTGACCACAGTTATTGTATATTTATGTCTGCTAGCCAACACCACTGCTGTGTTCTCCACTTCAGCATGTATACACAAGAACACATGAATCTTACAGCTGTTGTGCCATGCACATCAGAAAGGGACATGTTTTTGCAAATAAATGTTAGTGACACCTATAGGAAAGGGGGTTATAATCTATAAACAAACAATAGACAAGCATGTGTTATATTACCAATTAATATTTACATGACTATACAACACTTTACATACATAAGTGACAAATGTTAACACAGATCGGATGACATTTCATGACTTTTCAGGTGGTAAATGGCACACGTCATACATGGCACACATCTCATACATTATTATACTGGGTATGCTTATGAGGAATTACAGGAAACAGTAACATAACAGCAATTAAATGACAACAACCAAGCAAATGTCATTACAGAAACCCAATCACGCTTTCTGATGATCTGGCAGCATGCCAAATAATATGGGACTTTTTATGGATGCACTCATCTGCCATTAAGCTGCAGTTTGGTGAAAGGAACTGCAGTAATAGGTTCATAGGTTCATACTAGGCTATCTGCCCTAGGGCATTTATAAGCCTAGCCAGAATGTGTTTGGCTTTCGCCACCCATTTTAAATTTATTTTGCTATGCCCTTTTTCGAGGTTAGTATGCTGTGCCTCTGTCTAACAGTGACACAGAAGTGATACCCGGGGTAAACCTACGATCTCCCATCCACTCATCAAGATTCCTCTTGAAGAGAGTCAATGAGGGACTCTGCCTAACCTGGACTGGGATTTTATTCCAGAGTGAAGGGAGCCTCTGGGTTATGAATCTGTCCCTCCAGCATGTCCTATTTATTTCAGTGCTGAGGTTCAAGTCTCTCGAATGCGTAGCTCGATGGGATTTGGATTTTCTGAGGTGCAGCATGTCCATTAATTCCGGGTTGGACATGGCTTTATATGTCAGGCACAGATCGCCTCTGAACAGGCGGTATGCCACTGAGTAGAGCTGGAGTTTCTTTAACCGGGCAGCATATGGCATCTGTTTGAGCCCTTTGATCCTCTTGGTGAGGTACTTTTGGGGTCTTTCCAGTTGCTGCAGGTGTCTGGTAAGGTACATCCCAAAAGGGGCATTGTACTCAATTATGGGCCTGATGAGGGATGAGTAAAGAGGCACGATGACGTCCCCTGATCTAGATGTGAATCCCTTCATGATTAGGTGGGCTATATAAAATGTTTTTCTAACCACTTTGGCCACATGATTGTCAAATGAGAGATTGCTATCAACTTGGGTCCCTAATTACTTCTTCTGTACTTAATGGATTACCACCTATGTGGTAATTTGTGGGCACTTTGTTTTTGCCAAAGGGATGACTATACACTTTTTGGCATTTAGCTTGAGGCCATGGCTCTGGCACCAGTTGTCTGTTTCTATGAGGCCCTTTTGGAGGATGCTTGTGTCGGCTGGAGAGTCGATTATGGTGCCCAGTTTGCAGTCATCTGCAAACTTGGTCAGCCACAGTCCTTCCGTGTTGGCCTGTACCTCCGAGAAATATATATCGAACAAGAGAGGTCCCAGGACTGAGCCTTGTGGGACACCACTTGTAACTGGTTTGGAGTCTGACATGGCTCCAGCAATTCTAACCATGTGGGTTCTGTCCTTGAGCCAGTTTGCAATCCATCTAGTGACATAGGGGTTTATAATTAAGCTGGTTAGCTTATCTATAATGCCCGAGTGGGGTATTGTATCGAAGGCTTTTGCGAGGTCCAGGTAGGCTGTGTGGACCACCTTCCCCTCGTCAATGGCATTGGTGACTGTTTTAAAGAAATCAACCAGGTTTAAGAGGCAGGATCTGCCCTTAACAAAGCCGAACTGGGTAGGATCCAGTGTTTGTAGGTCCCCAATATCTTTATTTATGAGGTCCATGATGATCCTTTCCATAGCTTTGCAGACCAAGCTAGTCAGGCTTATGGGGCGAAAGTTTCCAGGATCCGTTGAGGCACCACCTTTATGGAGAGGGACCACTGTTGCTGTACGCCACTCTTTGGGCACATATCCTGTAGTAAGGCTGAGATTGAACAGTAGTTTTATGTTTGGGTTTAGCTCTTCTTGGAGTTCATGTAGGACGCAGCCCGGGACACCATTTGGTCCCATTGATGCTGTGTTTTTTGCTTTGGAGAGGGTGGCTATTACCTGAGCATCTGAGATGTCAGGGGGGCAGCACTCTGCTGGGATAGATATTTGCCCTTTTGGTGGGGAGAAGTTTGCGCTGAACCTGTCAGCTAGGATGTTGGCAATGTCTGTGGGTTTGTTGTATTTTTTGTCATTTTGGACTAATTCTGAGCATATCTGGGAATTACCACCCAGGTTCCTAACATAACTAAAGAAAGCCTTGTGATTATCCTTAGTGTCCTGTGCAATTTTCTCTCGAAGCTGGCCTTAGACAATTTTATGTGTGCCCGTAGTTTTTTGCTAATACTGATCAGTGATGCCTTCCCTTTTTGAGATTTTGCTCTATCATTTAGTAGCTTCCTCCTTCTATTGTATAGTTTGTTTATGGCTGGGGTCCACCAGGCAGGACGTCTGCCTTTGGAGGATTGGGTCTTGGTTTTATTTGGGATCGCATGATCCATGCATTCCTGAAGGTGTTCATAGAATGCGTTTATAAAGGATTCTGCGGTCTGGGCCATATTTTACACAGGCCCGGGGGCTTTGAAGGATTCCACCTCAGTTTTGAGGAGTGTGAAATTTGCTTTAGAGAAGTTTTTCACTGTGGTTTTCTGGGCAGGGGGTGGGGTCGGGATGTGAATATCCAGTGAGATTAGTTTATGGTCTGATCTTACCAGTGAGAGATACACTTTTGGTCTGGAGCATAGAGTCCCCATGTTGGTGATGATCAGGTCCAGTATGTTTTCCCCTCTTATGGGAGTGGTAACAAGTTGTTCCATAGCATTTGAGTTTATAAATTCTAGGAACCTTTGGGCTAGGGTGTTGGAGTTAGAGTAATGCACCCAGTCTATGTTTGGGTAGTTGAAGTCGCCCAATATAATGGTGTTTGGAGAGACCTTCATATTTTCCAGTGTTCTCAGGAAGGCCGAGTGGGGTTCCTGGGTTTGAGAGGGTGGTCTGTAGCAGGCTATAAACTGGAAGGCAGTTTTACCCACTGTTAGTTGCACATGGATAGTCTCTGATGCTTCGTGCTTTGCCACCAACCTGGAGGTGTGGGTATCTTTGATGAATATCGATACTCCCCCTCCTTTTGTGGCTCGGTCCAAGTTTTGGGGCCAAAAAGCATGGTATGAGGTATAACCTGGTAGTGCTGGGGTGATCTCGGGAGGCCTAAACCAGGTTTCTGTTACTGCACAGATATCGATGTTCTCCATGCTAAGGAGAGTTTCGAGTGCGTACATCTTGAGGTTTAGACTTCTGGCATTCAGTAGCATTACTCTTAGTTTCTTATCCCTTGTGATACCTATGGAGGTGGGTTTGTCTTTTGAGCCTTGCCTAAAAAAGGCAGTATGGGGGTAGCAAAAGCCTTTGCCAATATCCGAAAGCCCAGGGGTGACAGGTGCAAGCTGACAGGCATTGGATCCCCTTTGAATGACACCAGTACTTAAGTCAATTGCTGAAATTGATCATCTTGTCTTCATATTGTGGCATCATTCTTGGTGAGGGTAAGATGCCACTCAAGGTCAGGGTCATACCGGCCTGGGCTACATGCTCAGAGAGCTCCTTTATGTCTCTTTTCATGTAGTCCAGGGAGGTACGTCTCAGGTCATTCACACCAGCATGGACAATGACTGAGTCATATTTGTACTTGCCTTGGAGTGACCTGAGTGCTTGTGTTATGTGGCGGATCCTAGCGCCCGACAGGCTGCTCACCGTGACCCTCTCCTTGTTCAGCCTGGTGAGCGGGATGTCAGTGTGCCTGACGATAGAGTCACCTATTACAAGTGTATCAGGTGTGTTGTTTAGTCTTAAGGGCTGTGACTGTTTGGCACACTGGCTTTGTGAGATATGTGTTGCACGTGTTTTGTTTTGGGGTAGCGGCTGCTTGGGTGTCTGCTTTGGAGGTCTCTGCTGCTTGGCAGATCTTTATTTAGAGCCTCCGAGTATGTTTTGTGTGATTATGTGTTTGGTTTGCTGTCATGGTAGGTCTATGTGAGACTGGAATTGTAGTGAGTGTGGTTTCCTTCTCCTCCTGACTGGTTATGCCAGTACTGAGTTGAGAGAGCTTAGCCTCCAGTTTGGCTATATGGTTGCATCTCTCACATGTGTTGGAATTTGTTGGGAGGAGGAGAGGGTTGTCTGTGTACATGAGGCAGTTGTAACATTGCCTCAAGATTCCCAGATTCACCAGCTGGACCGGAGAGGAGATTGACAACTGACCTTTGGACATGCTAGAATAATTTTGGGAATTCCTTCATAATTGAAAACCAGGGCCAGTGGGGAGTGAGGGTGTAGTGCTTTTAATTTTTAGTGCTGACTTATATAATTGCTTTAGTGAGCAAGTGCCAGGTAACTTAAGTGCAATGTGTTACAGGTAATTAAATGCAAAAACGACAAACAGTAACTTTCTTTCAAGTGAAACAAGGAAATAAGTACAGTAAGCAATGCAGATATCACTAGTGATCCACAGAAGCGCTGAGAAGCCACGTATTAGGTGGAATTAGCGTTCCAGGGAAATAACAAGCAAACAAACAACAAGCATATAAACAAAGCTAGATTCAGCAGGCCTGGATCTAGTCTATGCTACAGCAAACAAGGTGTACCAATTTCAGTAAGATACAGTTCAAATATTCAGGCACTATAAACCTTTAACCAGAAATTCCCAGCTCAGAAGGGCAGAGTTCAGCCTCTTCTCCCACAAGAGTGCAAACCACAAACCTTCTTAATGCAAAATAACTGGCCTGAAGCCCAAGTGCTTAAACCAGAAATAATACACTTTAAGAATAACAGACACTGGGCTCTCAATCAGCAGTTCCCAACTTAGAAGGATGAAAGCTACCTGTCCTGCCACCACAGTGCATGCCACAAACCTTCCTAATGTAAAACAACTGGTCTGAAGCCCAAGTGCTTAATCCAAAAGACTTAGAATGATAGCTACACTTTAATCAAGTTACTACCAAGCAGTAATAAATACAATTGAATACTTTAGGGAATGCCTGGATTAGTGCTCAAGTTACACAAACAAAGCTAGATCCAGCAGGCCCGAATCCAGTCTATGCCACAGCAAACAAGGCGCACCAACTTCAGTAAGAATCAGTTCAGATATGCATGCACTATAAGCCTTTAACCAGAAATTCCCAGCTCAGAAGGGCAGAGTCCAGCCTCTCCTCCCACAAGAGTGCAGACCACGAACCCTCTTAATGTAAAATAACTGGCCTGAAAGCCCAAGTGCTTAAACCAGAATTAATACACTTTTAGCATAACAGACACTGAGCCCTCAATCAGCAGTTCCCAACCTAGAAGGATGTAAGCTACCTGTTCTGCCACTACAGTGCAGACCACAAACCCTCTCAGTGCAAAACAACTGGTCCGAAGCCCAAGTGTTTAAACCAAAAGGCTTTGAATGAGTTACACCAAGCAGTAATAAATACAGTTGAGTATTTTTAAGATGATGCAAAAGTAAAAAAAGTAGGTAGAAACACAAGTACAGTAAAAGCAGATGAATTTTTTTTTCTTAATAAGTGCTGAGATCAAAGAAACAGATTTGAGTGCTGAAACTAGAAAACTGGCTAGTTATAAGAAAAAAAACTAAGCTAGAAGGCTTCCCTCCAACACAGAAGGGCTTGGGGGCTCAGAAGCCTACAAATAGTCTATACCACTTAACAGGAAAGGCAGGAAACAAGCTTAAATTTTTTTTTTCTGTTTCCCAGATGCTCTCTTTGTACACAGTAGGAGTGACTGAAATCAGAATATGATCTCACTGCACTCAGTTGAGTGAGCAAATGAGATGGGCCCAGAAGGAGTATCCAAACACAAATTTACAAGAGGGGTGGGCAGTTGCAAGGCCACTAAGACTAACTGAAGAGCAGAGTCAAAACTTCCAGTTCAGTTAATATTCCTTCCACACAGTTAAAATCAATTTAAATACTGTATTTTTTTGAAAAAAAGAGCAGATAAAGGTACTTAAATTCTCTTATACGTCCAGTTGAATACAGCAAGTTCTTAGCCGGCCAAAGCTGAGGTTTTTAAGCAGAAAATATTTCACACTGTACCACTTAAATAGGCAAGGACAGGAAATCAAAGAATGTGACTACCCCCACATCTGTAATTACTAGCAAATAACAAAGTTCAGCAAACACTAACTTCCAGTTCAGTTAATATTCCTTCCACACAGTTAAAATCAATTTAAATACTGTATTTTTTTGAAAAAAAGAGCAGATAAAGATACTTAAGTTCTCTTATACGTCCAGTTGAATACAGCAAGTTCTTAGCCAGCCAAAGCTGAGGTTTTTAATGAAATGTTTGAATGAAGACATGCAATACAAAGCAAAATTATTTTGGACATAGGTAATGCCTGAGAACAGTGGATGACATAGCACACATTTTCATCATGTGGTTTCTGAGCACATGCCAGGATAGATATCAGAGCTACATATCAGTCATGGACGCCACAGAAATATCAAATCGGTTGTGTCATGAAGAATACCCTTGAAGGGCTTATATCACTTTCATATCATAAGAGATAGGGATGCACTACCTTTGTAGGACAATGCCTGAAAAAGGTGACTCTCTGACTGTGCTATAACTGTTTTCTGTGTGTAAGCCACTGCTGTCTGACACAGTTGTCTGATAGACAGATGTTACCAGATTTAAACCCCTCCCTATAATACTAAGCTCTTTATAGAACTCTGTATTGACTGTGTGCACCACAGGAGATAGCAACTGAGGATGTCACAAATAATTGAAATAAATGTGTGCTGTAAGAAAGGTGTTATGAATATAATTTGGACAATCTGATTTAGTCAGAATGCTGAAAAGGTACTACACATTGCTGTCCACACAATTGTGAGCAGTACAATATCATATCAATGCTTCTTTGCGAAGGAAACTCTTTACATCATATAGTACACACACTGTTCCAGAATTAAAGCACATTCTATCTGTATAGCTATGTAATACAAGCCAGTACTCTTTGCACATGCCAGAGGAGCACTCACACCAATACATGCTGTGAATAACCATGTCACTGCCATGCAGTGACAACGTGATTATATATCAGTGTCCAATATAAATATGGACATGAATAACAGGATACAATTTATTTTTGTGTGTGTTAACGTCAGCACATTCTTATAATTTTCCCTTTTCGGGAACTGAACAGCAAACTATGTACCTATGCCAACTAATGACATCTGGATGAACAATACAAGTATGAAACTCCATCTTTGATAACTTATTACATACCATAAATGTACACATTATAGCTGTGGTGGATGCCATTTATACATTACAGGATACAGCCACACAATGCTAACAGTCACTGACCAGTTGTGGAACACCTGATCATTTGATTACAGAAAATGCATGAGATTGTAGCGAATGAATGAGCCACACTAGAAGTGTCATTACAGTTGTGAGATATGTCGGCATTTCAAGGCATTACATCGTGTTATTGCTGCAAGGAATATGTGTGCCTGTAATTGCTGTTCTAAGGCATCACATGCAGAATATTGTCTGATTCTCTCATGTCAGAGGAAAACACTTACTGCAAGTGTTCTGTAAGGAAAGTGTAATCTCATATCATCAATACTCTGAATAAAAACATTGCTATATGAGAAATTATCATTGTTTTTTGTAAGAGGAATCAACATCTGTACATGTATACAGCAGATGTGTTTGACAACAGTGTTAACAACATGTATAGTCGCAATAAGACTGACCAGCTGTACATACATACATACATGCATACAAACATACATAGAAATATTTCAAACATGGGCATTAATGCCCTTATAGCTTGCCAAAATACCAAAACACTTGTTCCCATAATAAGTGTCCAGGCTGTTCTTAAAAATATCTAAAGTAGTACCTGCTTTAATGTAATTTGGTAGTTTGTTCCATGCATTGGCTACTCTGTCAGAGAACCAATTCGTACACTTCTCATTCCTATAGAATATTCTACACAAGTTGTCTGATGATTCTCTAGTGCTTTTTCATAACCCCAAACATTCCCAGAGGAAGTTGTCTCTAAATGTCCTATATACCAAAATAAGATCTCCTCTTAAATATCTGTAAGAGGCACTATACAAGTTCAGATATTTTAGTCTTTCATAATAACTTACATTTTCACATCCATGAATGCCCTTGGTAGATTTCTGCTGTACTCTTTCCAGTTTAATCATGCTTGTTTTCTTATAGGGTTTCCATATATTGTTATTCCACACTCAAGTTTGGGTCTAATGTAACTAACAAACAATGACTTCATTATTTTTTTTATTTCCTAGACTTTGTAATCTTTTTATACAACCTATAGTTCTATAAGTATCATTAACCAATTGGTTGACATGATTAGAAAATCTCATAGCTGAATCTACCTATATACCCAGGTCCTTAAATGAGTCTACAGTTTCAGTAACTGTGCTGTATTAAATATTCACCTTTCAGTTTATGGCTCCCAAATCTCATATGCTTAGTTTTTGTTGTATTTATCAGCATATTAGTCTCCTGTGCCCAAACGGTCACTTTAGTCAAGTTATTTTACAGACATGGCCCATCTGTAACACATGTAATCAGTTTACCCAGTCTTAGGTCATCTGCATATAGACTGTAAAACACCTCAGATGAAAACCTGTATTCTGAGCACTAGTGGCTGGATTTAAACTAATTACCTAAGTTCACAAGCTATGCCTGAATTGCATGAGCCACATGACATGTTGCAGCTGCTGAATGGATGACATCATCATTGTTTATTAGCTGGCTGTTTGGTGTAAAAAGTGGTCAAAGGGCACAAGAACACTGTAGAGCTAGACATCATACATGTATTTGAAGAGTAGTATACACAGTATGAGAGTGAAAGATACACACATCACAGGAAAAGTCAGACTACAGCTGTGAGATACTGTGGTTATGTAAGCATTATGTAATCGTTGTGTTGCCAAAATATATTTCTCATGAGCATGATAGAATTTGCTAGTTTAGCACTGTAAATACATCTCATAAGTGGAAGTGTATATAAAAGTGGTTGTGAATTAGCCTGTTGTATATAACAGTAATCACAGTCACACTATTTAAGCTAGGTTGAACTTGAACCACCTGCTTGTCTTGTTACATAGTCTATACAGCACAGTATCAGCAACCATTGTCAAAGGAGATTTCTGAGTACAGGTGAGGCATACAGTGTCTATGAAGGGATGACATCAGCAGTGTATTTCCAAGAAGACGTGGTAAAATGACTTTTACAGGCCATCTGTGGTTGTAAATGTTGCCATTGCAAATGTATGTAAATTAATTCTGTATCCATTTACACACACGCACACACACACACACACGCACACACATGCACACACACACACACACACACACACACACACACACACACACACACACACACACACACACACACACACACACACACACACACACACACACACACACACACACAGTCTTATAAGGTAAACTACTGTATTTGAATCTCCTACCTATGTAGTTATACATTCTTGAGAACAGTGTAAGGAATGCAAGCACCATAGGAGAAGTATGACTTTTAAAGTGTGAGACTGCACTTTAGAAAGAATGACCTAATCAGTGTGTTGCATTGAAGATGTTAGTGTGAAAGGTGGGCTAAGGGGATGGTGAAGTCATCTATACATTTAAAGTGTTTCTCTAGAGTGCAAGTTGATTGAGCATAGCAATGTTGGAGGACATACTCACCCAAGTTTATACACCCCCATCACGCACAAGATTCCCACATTGAGTATTAAACGTTCTAACTATTCAGTTACATAATCTATACAGCCCAATATTAGTTGCAAGCATCATAGAAGTCTGACTCGAGAAGAGAGAGAGAGAGAGAGAGAGAGAGAGAGAGAGAGAGAGAGAGAGAGAGTGTGCACTTTTGACAGGCTAACCTCATCACTGTGTTGCAGAAGGGATGGTTATTTTAAAAGTTCTAAGGGAGCTGTGGTGAAAGTTAAATGTATTCTCATCAAAAAGAAGTTGATACAGCACCAAGCATTACACACACATATATGTATCTATTTTGTTATGCAATCTAGAAAACACAGTATTAGTCACAAGTACCACAGAAGAAATCTGACAGTTAAGGGGAGACACTGAACTTTTGACAGGCTGACATCATCAGTGTGTTGCAGAGAGAATTTCTGTGTTAAAAGTGGAATAAGTGAGCTGTGTGTAAAGTTAAGTGCATTCTTCTCAGGGGAAGTGGATATAACAACTGTCACACACACACACTCACAAAAGTTTCCCCTGTTGGGCATTGAACTTCCTATCTATCTATCTATCTACACAATCTATAAAGTGCAGTATCAGTTTAAAGTGCCACAGGAGAGGTCTAACTTGTAAGGGAGGAAAGAGTGCATTTTTAACAGGCTGACCTCATCAGTGTGCTGTACAGACAATGTCTCTGTTAAAAGTGAGATAAGGGAGCTGTGCATAAAGTTAAATGTATTCCCCTCAGGAAGTGGCTGTGTTTTACACACACACACACACACACACACACACACACACACACACACACACACACACACACACACACACACACACACACACACAGATTTCCCATGCTCATAGGTTCATAGGTGTATACTAGGGTAAGGACCACTAGGGCACTTAAAAGCATAGTCTTGCAACCCAAATGTGACCCGCAAGTTTGATTTATAGGGGGGATTTACTGACTGCCTGTCCATCTGAGACATATGAACTAGACCAGGGATGAATTTTTGATTACCCATCCAGTGGTTCAAGTTGAGCTTAAATAGGGATAGGGAGGAACTCTGCTTCACATGGATGAGGAACCTATTATAGTGAATGGGAATTCTCTGAGAAACATCTGTCTCTCTAACATGTCCTAGTTATGTTGCAAGCAAAATTTAGGTCTTTTAATTTAGTACTTGTGATGCTATTTGTTTTGCAGATGTGCAAAACATTCATCTTGGATTTATTCATTACTTGGTTGGCAATTACACATTTACCTTTCACGGTGTGATTTTTTTGTTTTATTTTTTTGCTTATTCATCAAAACAGGTTTCAGGGATGCCTTGTATACCAGGCAAAGATCATCTCTCAGAAGTCTGTATGATACCTCATAAAGAGACAGGGCTTTGAGGTGATCAGCATAACACATTGTGTTTACTCCCTTTATTCTTTTTGTAAGGAACCTTTCTTGACATTTCAGTTGCATATGTCTGTACAGGTACATACTGAAGGGTACATTATACTTGATGATGGGCTGGATGAGGACTGAGTACAGCGGTATGATTACCTCTCTGGACCTAGATACCATGCCCTTGCTTATAAATTGCACAACATAGAAGGATTTTCATACTACATGGACATATGTTGGTCGAAGGCTAGGTTGCTATCTACATGAATTTCCACATCTCTGACTAGTGAATTAACTTTTAAGGATGTTTTGTTGATAATGTAGTTACTCAGGGTGGCAGATTTCCCAAATGATACTACAATGCATATGTTGGTATTGAATTTTAAGCTATTGCATTTGCACTAAGTGTTTGTATTAGACCTTCCTCAAGGGTGTTCCCATCTTGGGGGGATTCAATGACTGCTGCTAGTTTACAATCATCTGTGAACCTGGTTAGACAGAGACTTTTGATATCCAGGAAGTAGATGCCAAAGAGGAATGGGCCTAGCACAGAGTCCTGGGGGACTTCATTGGTGACTGGCCTCTTTATGTAAGTAGCTTCACAGATTCTAACCTTCTGGGTCCTATCAGTGAGCCAGCTAGCTATCCAGCATGTTATAAAGATGTTTATACCCTGTTCTGTAAGTTTGTTGACAAAGACTGAATGGGATATTGCATCAAATACCTTAGCCAGATCTAGGTAGGCAGTATGCAGTGTTTTCCCCTCACTACCTTAGTGCCTTTTTCAAAGAAGTCCAACAGATTCAGTAAAGCTTGGCCTTTCTTTGACAAAGCCAAACTGAGATGGATCAAGTGTCTGGAGGTTTACTATGTCCTTGCTGATAATTTCTATGATAATTTTTTCCATGGCTTTGCAAATAAGACTAGTCAGACTAATGCGTCTGTATATTCCAGGATCTGTTGAAGGTCCTCCTTTATGAAGGGGGATGACTGCCACATTCATGTGGCACAAAGCGTATTTTAAGACTATGGTTAAAAAATTACTCCAGGGGTCCTGATATGTTCAGGAGGCATCCTGGGATGTTATCAGGATCCGTCGAGATAACTTTTCAAAATTCAGTACAGACATACAAATGTTGTGCAACTTAAACAAAGAATTATTTGTTTTTTTTTTTTTTTTTTTTTTTTACTGTCTGCCAGACGAACAGTGTTACCAAGGTCAGTTGTGCTGGTGATGGCAAAGTATTAGCACATGCCTAATCATATCTTGAGATGTTGAACTTAGAATGGAAATTAGCAGTAGTATATGGTGCTCTTTGCCAACTTTCATGCAAAAAAGCATTTTACACATGCAACCTTACATGTACCTGCTGGAATGCAGAACAGATATGTGTCATATTCATGTCACACGTGTAATGTTTTACACATTTGTCATGACAGTTGCATTTAGTCAATCCTTATATGTATGCTACAGGTGTATTATGAAACACTCAAGGGACCAAACATGTTATTGTTGGTGAAAACATGGCTTCTGGAAAGATTATGGAATTAAAGAAGTTTATTGGATGACACAGAATTGGTGAGAGGAGATGGACAGTTGGTGACAGGAATACACAATATAAACATAATAACACATTAGTGCATGTTTCATTTCTGCACATATTTGTGTTGCTACTGTTTGCTTTATCAGCATAATTATTCGGTCAATATTTGTACAAGACAGGCTTTACAACTTGGAGCAGGCACATTAATATAGCAGCAGGATAAAGGTGTAAGGAAAGTTGTATGTAATATTTACAGACTTAATGAGTCATACAAAACATTGAAAAACATGTTTGTATTTGGATTCAAACCTTTAAAGCATTTCAAGAAAAAAATACCCCAAGTTGTATACAAATACACCATGTGGGAAGTCATACTTCAGAAAGCTCACATGACAGCAGATTGCAGAAAACGAGAATGTATGTATTCATCTTCATTACCCTCCTGACAACTGTTAGCTGTACATTCAACTCTTCATCTTGTTGAAAGGTATATTAGGCTGACTATACAGAGCTAAGCACAGCAGCATGAAGGGCATCAGAGTAATGCAGCCGAAGACAAAAACTCAGAAGAGTTTACCATAAGCTGTGTACTTCCATCTATCTTTAGTTGGAGTTGATGCTCAGCAATAGACATTCCGCAAAGCCAGAGGTTGAAAAATAATGACACAGAAGGGATATGATACATAAACAGGGACAAAGTCACTTAAGATAAAAGTAGTGTAATGGTGGCTCATAACAATATGTAGCCATCAGCCACACATAAAAAATACCAAACAAAAATATTGAAAAAATACTTTGCAGTCATTCAATTGCATACTCATGGAACAAACTTCCATTGTCCCTTTGCTGCACTACCAAAAGTGGTGAATTCAAAAAGCAACTAAAAATTTATTTCCAGCATGCATGGATCTGTACTTGTCAGGAAATTACCTAATGAATTTTTCTTCTTCTCTCAATTAACATATCTGCCTGGTATCTATCTAAACTGTCTACATATATCACCATCTCTGCAGTTAGTACCTATGCTATTAAATGCATCTTTGTTGTACTATATCATGATGTGACTTTGAATTTTTGTATTTTAGGAGTTGCTACATTCCTTGTAAATAGCTTAAATAATAATCACATTTCTCAAACATATTGCTACTGCATTCTCAAAATACTGTAATTTTGCCTTTTATATATTTGTACTGTATATTTCTCTCTTGTTTTGTACTGTCAAGGGTCTTACAACTTAAATTGTTAAATTTTTCTTATTTTTTAATTATTTTCCTGGAGTTTTTCTCCTTGAGCCTCTGCTGAAAAAGGGCTCTCTGGGCCCAGTCGAACTAACATGGTTAACAAATGTAAAAATAAAAAAAATAAAATAAATAAAAATGTACTAAAACAGTCAGTAACACTTAGCTAACACCTGGATTAAAACCCTTGAAAATAATCCAAAACATATCTAGAAATGTGAGCATTATCTCATCACAGCACAAAGGAATAACTGCTTTGCATCATTTAAGTAACACGATTAAAAGACAGTGACAACTTATTGACGCAGAAGGTGTGAATAGAAAGAGACACAGACAGATGGAGAGAGGAATAACAACAATATGTTTTATGGGACATGTAGGAACATCTGTATGGTGTCTACTCTTACTAATTAACTCACTATTCAGCTGTTATCCTCTGTACAATAAAATGTTTTCTCTAGGGAGAAATAAGGGGTATGGAAGTACAACCAATATGAAGACATAAGCTTGATAAAGTTTGTCTACTAAGTGTCTCTGTTAGGGCTACAATGTTTTTGGAAATGATTTGTTGCTGCACTATTCAGATGGTATGCTAATAAAATGTAAATGGAGAAAAATACAGATGTTTGCATTTAACTATATAATAGAAATATCAAATGTCATGAAACAATTTTACCTACAGCTGTAATCACTGGCACTATCCAAAACATCAGTCTATAAACAAGGAATTATCTCAACACACCACATAGGAACTTCTAATTCATTATATCCAGTAAGCTAAGAGCTGTTACACTAACTGTTTCACAGTACTACCTTTAGTCTGCCTTTACTCTGTATTCCTGTTGCACAGCAGATTTGAGCACATTGATGTAAAAGTAACTGGACCACTGCAGCTGAAATTTAAACCTTCAGCTTTTGCCATAGGAAGTTAAACAGCATTTACCATAACTT
The DNA here is from genome assembly GCF_019279795.1 of Protopterus annectens. Taxonomy (NCBI): domain Eukaryota; kingdom Metazoa; phylum Chordata; order Ceratodontiformes; family Protopteridae; genus Protopterus; species Protopterus annectens. The sequence goes on along the minus strand of NC_056743.1, from coordinate 1,958,995,792 downwards.
AACAATGGTGAGCTATGTCAACCTCTATGCAAATTCTTAGTACATAAAGTGAAGGCTTTTCCATGGGCCATGTGTGTTGTGTCTGAATCTATTTTTTTAATTATATTAAATGTGAAAAAGCAGTGGATAGGACAGTGGTGAAAATGGGATTGGCAAACAGAGGGCAGGACACACAGGGGAAAGAATACAGGAATTCTCCCCGGGCCGTTTCTCCCCGGGCCTCCGCTGAAAACAGGCTCTGTGGAACCTAGTCGGACATTCCCGGTCAACAAATGTTAAATAAATAAAAAATAAATAAATAAATAAAATTTGCAGTAGGGTGATGGGAGAGCACCATAGATATCCATTTCTTCATAACATAAATGTAGTATTATGCACACAATTTCATGACTTTGGAGACTCACCATGCCCAGGGATGGGTGACAACAACAAAATAATGCTGAATGGCCAATTGGACCAAATCAAGTGGTTGAAGATGACACATAGGAGAAGTGGAGAGCCATGTATGGGGTGTAATTTTTTGTGGGACAGATACCATTTTTTCTTTTTTAGGAGAGAGAGAAATATGGAAGGTGCATAAGGAATGAGATGGTCAGGTAGGTAGGGTAGTTTAGGAAGCAGGCACAGATATACAGGACATACAAGACAGACAGGGATAGTGATAGAAGCAAAAGGTTGGGGGACACCATGATTGGGGATAGGTAGACGAAATCAGAGGTACACCCATGTCCAGTTTGAGAGGAGTGAGAATCCAATCCTTTCTCTCAGAACTGTAATCATTGCCTCTTGTATCAGCTGACTGGGTCAGAGTCAGACAGAGCATCATTTTTGTAATCTAACACAACACTTTTTTAACCCTGCTGATAAGTTCTCCAAGGCCAATAAACACACCAAGACCCCTCTCCGTTATCTCCTCCACCACCCCTGAACAGCTCCTGCTTGGTGACAAAATTGCCACATCCACTGGTTCTGCTCCTGGAGGGTACCAATGCACCCGCAGCTGGGGCAGAGCTACCTGATGCAGGTGGAGCAGGTAGGGTAGAGGTTGTGGAGGCAACACTGACAGGTTGTGATCCTGAAGTACTGGGTGTCTGTACTGCCATCTGTGAAGCCATAGTGGTCAGTTTACTTCTCTGTGCCAGTGGTCATTTTGTTTTCTGCAGCAAGGTATGCAAACAGCAGAATGTTAAATTATAATTCCCTCAAAAAAAGAGATAATTAGATCTGTGGCATATCATATTGTTTTATTTTTTTCAGTAAACATTTTTGGCAATACATAAACAATTATGATAACTTATTTTTGTACACCTGTGCTCATCCATATATGATATGAATGTATTAATGAGTCATAAAATAAACAAATCTCACTGATAGGATATAAGAAAGAGCAACCTTTATTCTATGATGTATGGGATATGTACATTCAAATGTAATAAGTTGTCGCTTCACAGTAAGACTCTGTCCGGTTTGATTCTCAGCTAGAGCGTCTTCTGCATAGAGACATGCATGAATGTGCGTACCTTCGCTGAAGGTTGTGTATCAGGGCTGGCAACTCGGCATGTAAAAACCAACTGCCAATCATTAGCGGACCAGAGTTTTGCTGTGGCGACCCCTAACCGGGAAAAAGCCGAAAGACACAACAACCATATTTCAGTTGTTTCTGACATATTAATGCTGTTAATATATGGAAATACTATCCTGTAATAAAAACTAATTGATGCTTCTGGGTGCTGAACCCATGCACAGTATAGCTGATGTTTTCATTGTCCAATGCACGCAGCAGGAGTTATTGGGGAAGGCATGCATGCTTGATATCAAGGTTGAAGCGTGCCTGCTCATGATGATAGTGAATGAGGGACTGAAAATAGTTATATAGCTTGCATTTAAACCTGAGGCATCCTTACTCCTTGCCTTTTTGAGGTGAGTTAATCTCTCTTGGTGCATCTTATGGTTTCTTGCTATTTCTTCTATAGTAGTACAGTAAAAAAAAAATACATGAAAGCATAATGAATAACTGCTTTGGCTGGCTAGACAATTGATACAATATCATGCATAGGTTATGGGTCAGTATACTTACACAACTGAGGGGTGTTTGCAGTCCTAAATTCAGCCTCCCATCAGCTTAGGATGTCCTGATTGTGCCTTTTAAATTCACTAAAGTGGTGACAAGATTGTTTCTCAGTGTGGAATGCCAGTTGCACTGGGAAAAGTCTTGGACAAGTTATTCTAAGTCTCAGCATTATACTAAGAACTGGTATAATCCTCCTGCAGCTGTAGAGCTTGATGAGAAATGCCACAAAAATCCTGGACTCCTCAACACCCTACCTTTGTGCTCTAAATTTAGAACAATTCTCTCTTTTGCCAGCCATATCTGCAGAGATCAAGCTAACATTATATGTCTGAAATGGTGCTCAGTTCAGATTTCACATGTAACAAGTTGTACATAAGGATGCATATCCTTGCCAACTGCATTTGCACAATTAAGAGCATATGGATTCCTTGGCAGACACATTGGCAGTACTTATATCAAATAGCACTAAAGGTGTGAAACACAGCAGTGAGATTTGCCATGAGTGATGCTCAAACTATTGACATGTTGCAATGTTCAAAAATGAATGCTTAATGGCATGGCTTGTAATTATTTATGTTTGGAAGGATAAACAAAATTAATTGTGACATATTTTGATGTTGGGACTTAAACACTGTTAAAATTGTATCAAACACAAAACAATGATATCAGGGAGTAAATTCTCCTTACCAAAAAACCAGCAGCAAAATTTTAAAGTAAAATAAAGATGGTAAAGGAGTAAACAAAGGCTGAAAATACTCAACAGCATATAAATTCCTTCCACACAGGTATCAAAGACAGGGACAGTCCAAACTGGAATAAAAACTCAGTTTATTCGTGCACTGGTAAGCGCTTTCACCCCTTTGGCTTCCTCAGACCATTAAAACTTGGAAGACAAGAACAATTCTACTTTTATACTTCCATAGTATACCAATTAAACAACTGATTAATCCAACCTGTAGCTAATTCATTCAATTTCATTAAAGTGGTATTCTCACAAAAAGAATCTCGTATTAAAAGACTAAAAATATAGCCTACTACTTACAAATATATGATAATTTAAAAACATAAAATACATTAACTACATAGTTTAAAAATAATTATTCATGATAAATTTGTAGAACATAACTAAAACCCAAACATACAATGGAACCGTGCGCTTTCAAGACATAGAGTAACACAAAAAATGCTCATAAAAATATGTTCTATAATGAGGAATATATAACATGCAAACAAACTGCACACATCAGTTCTCATACTGAAAAATGATATGCATATGTTGCCAAAACATAAAGTAACACAAAAATACTCATAAAAGCATGTTCCATAATGAGGAATATATAATGCATGCAAACAAGCTACACACATTAATTCTCATGCTGAAAAATGATATGCATGTATCGGCACAGAGGCATTACTCTGTCAATTACTTGGCTATAAGCCTACATGCTTTTAATAAGGGTTTCAGGGGTACCTTATCATTCAGGCCAGGGGTTTTGTTGGCCCTAAGTCTAATAATCCACTTAAGCTCACATCTTTCAGTGAAGTTTCTAAGGTCCCCTCCTCTACTACTGGGACTAATAATCTGGATCACCATAAACTTAAAACTATGCTGGTGGCCACACTCTTGGACGTGTTTGAAAAGTGCATTGGTATCTGAGACTACATGAATCTGATAGACATGTTCTCTTATCCTGTCCCTTAACTTTCTGTCAGTCTTCCCAACGTAATATGTGGAGCACATTATACAGCTTGCCAAATAGACAACATGTTCTGTCAAAGAATCTGCACTAACACTAAATTTGAACTCATGCTTTGTGCCTGAATGTATAAACATCGCACTGTCATCAATGTAATCACAAAAATTGCATCTACCACAGTGACTGGTGCACTGTGAATCAATGGCACCAAGACCACTGCTAGCTCTCGAGTAGCATAGAAGTATCTTTAAATTGTTCTTACTTTTATACATGAAAGTAGGATGGTCACCTACTAGCTCAGCTCCTTGATGGTTGGATCCACTGTCAATACACCCCAGTTCTTAACAATGATGTCTTTGATCTCGTTGGTATCTTGTGTATAGAATATGGGAACCCTGACGTCTGGAAGTGAGGGTTTCTCAACTGGGTTCATACCCAGGCCATTTGATGAAAAGTAAGGGAAGGCACTACTACCCCTCAATGCCTCAACTCCTTTGAAACCCTCACATACTTCATCCACATTATAGGATCTAGCCAACAGCTTATCTTGCAATCCCTTCAACTCTTTCTGAAATCCCCCATCAGTGGGGTTGAGCCTAGAAGCTCTCATAACCTGACCTTTGATCACATTCTTAAACACATACCTAGGGTGCATACTCTTCCTATGCAGAAGTGTATTCCTGTGGCATGGCTTCCTATAAACACCAGTATTCAGGGTCCCATCCCCTAACTTCTCCACAAAGACATCCAGGAATGCTATATAAGTGTTTGAAGTGACCATGTCTGAAGTGACCATGTTTGAAGTGACCATGTCTGAAGTGACCATGGTAAACTTCAAATAATTAGTGAGCCCATTTATCTCATCTAGGAACTCTACAAGTCATTCCTCTCCTGTCCATAATAAAAACAGATCATCCACAAACCGTTTGTAAAAACAAACATAATTCTGGAAGCTGTTTAAAGGAAAAAGTTTATCTCTCTCCCAAGTGGCCATAACCAAGTTGGCATAGCTATTAGCACAGGACGTGCCCATAGCTATGTCATCTTGCTGAATGTAGACCTGGTCACTAAACATAAACGTTATTTTCAAGGACAGCTTCTAAAAGTGAACACAAAAGATCTATAAACTTGTCACTGTGTTCAGTGTACCTTACCAATGAGTGGTGTATAAAATAATAACATCTTCATTTGGAATCATGGTAAACAGTGATTGCACATATAAGGTCACAAACACATACTCAAAATCTACAGACAGTAACCTTGTTTCTTCATATAATTCAATAAGAAACTGTTTCATGTCTCTTAGAACATGTGGTATCTTGTCCACAACTGGCCTTAGGAACTTCTCCAGGTACAAGGACATGGTTTCTGTCACCCAACCCCTCCCTGCCACTATAGGTCTCATTGGTGGATGGTGGGGGTCCTTATGAACTTTGGGGAGTCCCTGTATGACTGATATGAGTGGACAGTCTACCTTCAGAAATGTATGCATCTCACATGTAATCACATTACATTTCAAAAGATCATCTAGCATGTCATACAACCTGAACACCAAATCCTCCACTTCCCCATAGAAAGTATACCATAGAACTTCTCATCATTTAACATAGATACCATACTATTGTCATAATCCAACGTGTTCATTGCCACTATAAGTCCGCCTTTATCGGCTGGTCTGATTCTAATGGCATCATCACATTTAAATCGATTCAAGGCAGTCCTATGTCTAACAGATAAGTCCCCCCTTCTTCTCATGGACTTTTTGTTAAGTTCCATCTGGTGTAAATCCTCTTCAACCAGTTTAGTAAAGGCATCCAATAGGGGGTGGAGGTTTGGGTTTACAAAATCTAAGTCCCTCTAATGGGGAAATATTGTTAAACTCTAACTTAAGTTGTACATTCCTACTAAATAGTTTAACATCCATAACATTATCTGTTATGTCACTTTTAGTTGAGGGTATAAAGGAGAGTCCTTTATTCAAGAGATCTAACTCATCCTTATCCAAAACCTTCTGAGATAAATTCCATACTAATGTGGATTCACATGCCCCCACATATTCTTTAACGTGGGGCATGTGTGTTCCTCCCCTGACACTTTGCGTTTTTGCCTCCCTCTGCTCATGGACCTGGTCCTCCCTCCCCCTCTATTGATTGTTGATGGGGAAAGGGCATGGTCCTTTAGAGCCAGTGGCTACAGACTTAAAAACAGTACTAATCTTGCTGCAAACTGCAGGTCTGGGTTCCACATTCACTACAGAGGTCTCAGGCCTATCAGCATAGATGGTCTGACTCCATGATATACCAACCCCATCACCCTGTATACAGCTGTCCATATTACTCATATCATTCACTGTTACATTCACATTATTGATATTATCAGCATTATAAACATTGTGTGCATCACTGTCAACTACATTTTCCTCATTGAATACTTCACTAGAAACATCATTACCTTTATGTACATTATCCACAGTTCCAGGCACATTCAAACTCAGTTCCTCTCTATTGTTTGTTAAGGTCGCCCTATTTACAGGGGTATTACCCCTACCCTGTCCAGTCATCCTACTCAGCTCATTCCTTGACCAAGTAAAGAGATGTCCATTCCTGAAATCAACAGTGTCTCTATGTATCTTGTTCTTTTTCTGTTCAAAAAGTCTTTTTTCATACACAAAAACATTATCAAGAGCCCTCTCCATGGCACTATCCACAGAGGCACCAGGATATTTCAAATAAAGAGAGCATTGCTGACACTTAATGTCATCCTGTAAATGCTTCTCTTCAGGCTGAAAAAACTCATTTAATAGGGCCATATAACGGAGACTCACCTCCAAGTTAAGTTGCTGCCATTTATAAAGCAGCTCTGGATACATTGTGCCTGTCATATGCATCTTTAAAATTCTCAGTCCTCTCAGCACTATTTTCTGTGCCAAACACACCTTGAAATGCTGCTGTTGTGTTTGCAGCCATTTGAGCTTTAAAAAGTCAATTTCTATCAGCTGATTAGCTATAGGTCTTGTTTTTCAGTCTGTACGTCATATAAGAAAATACCAAATCAAAGCAGTCCCAGCACCATGCCCGGTAGAACTCCACTGGTAACCTTACTGTTCTTGGATGCTGCCACTGCTACCCGCACTGTGTAGGTTCTGTCTTTTACTGTACATGGGGCTATCTGTAACACATTTAGCTCATTATGTTAGCATGGGGGCTGGTACCAGATGCCTTGGCCAAATCAAGGTAGGCTGTGTGTACAGTGTGACTACTGTCAACATCTTGTATTACCTTTATGAAGAAGTTTATCAGGTTCATTAGACAACCTCTACCTTTTACAACACCAAATTGCTGTGGGTCTAGCCTGATGAAGCTTTTTAATGTCTATGTTATTCAAGCCTGTTATAGCAGACCTCCTGGAACAAATTATAACTTCTCACATATTATTAACTCGTGACACACTCCCTTGCTACCACTTGCTCATGTTGGCAAATGCCCTAACTTCCACCACCCCGATTCCCATTCACTACTACTGATCCACTACCACTATTCCTTCTAGAATCCTGACTCTAACCCTAAAAACAACTACAAATCACTGTCTAAACCTAAAATCCCCCTTCCTAACCTCCCAATCCTCTCCACTTATGCATTCACTAAACTTAAAACCTCCCTCCCCTCCCTAACCCTGTGGTAACTCCCAGTCCTCTCTAAACCTAAAATCCCCCTCCCTTCCCTAAGCCTAACCTTGTGCTAACTTTGGCACACTTCCTAAACCTAAAATCCCCTCCCCTCATTAACCCTGACCCTAACCCTGAGCTAACTCTCAGTTGCTGCCTAAATCTAAAGCCTTGTAACCCCTTTCCCTTCCCCACTTACCATTTCTGCAGTGAGTCCTTGATAACATCCATCTGTTGCAGCAGCTGCTCCCCTGAACTCTCACATTAGTAGCTGCTTAGCCACATGGGCAGATGAGAAACCAGCTGCTTGAGCCCTTGGCTCAAAACTAGTGGAATTCAAGCAGCTGGGGCTTGAGTGGTTGTAAGGCCCGTGTTCTAGAGTCTTACAAGTGAGACTTGTTAGGCTTATGGGTCTATAGTTTCCAGGACAGTACTAGAACCACCATTATGGAGTGGCTTCATCAGTGCTGAATGGCTTATTTCTGGTACTGAGCCTGCAGCCAGCCTTAGATTAAATAACGTGTGGAGAGGTTCCACCAGGGCATATTTAGTACTGTTTAACAAGCAGCCTGGTATGTTATAATGTTCCATGGAGGACATGCTTTTATTCTTGGACAGCACTTCTAGTACATGTTGTTTAGTGAAGATGGGATTTGAGAGGTATAGGGATAATAGAGCTTTGGATAGTCACCTCATGAGTGAGATTTGCACTAAATTTATTTGCTAGTGTATTGACATGTCCACTAGGCCTAAGTAGGTTTTGCCATTTAGTATGAGTTCTGTGCATTGCTGAATGTTTTCTTAGTTTTTTGAGATAACTATGGAAGAATTTGTAATTGTACATAGCTTCAGATGCCAGCCAGAGTTCATGGGTTGCATTAGTAGATCTTGTAGTCTTTTTTTTAATTCTTAGTTTAATTCCTGATTTTCCTTGACTTGGGGTCTTTAGATCTGTTATAAACTCTAGTGACTTTTTGTATTTTATTGTTGATTGATCACCAGGGTGGTTTGCTTTTAAATTTCCCATGGACTGTCAGTTCTATAAATTTAATTATGTGGGTATGAAATTCCTTTGTGAATCTGTTTGCTGAGATGATGCCTGTGGTGATTTTATAGATTTTGATACTTCATCGTAGAATTTCAGATATGCGTACTTGGAACTTTTTAATTCTGATATACTGATTTTGAGTGGGGTAGATAGTTTAAGGGAAATGGTCACTAGGTTATGGTTGACTTAAAGATCATGCCTAAAGGCACAAAACAAACCTTTGTTTTTACACTACAAAGTGTTTACATGTATAATCCAGTATAATTAGAGCTGGCACCCAACGTGACGTGAGTGCCTCCTGCCAGTCTATTAATATTAATGCAGTAAATATGGCTCTGTATGTTTAGTTTTCCAATGTTGGAAGAAATCTTTACAACTCTATATTTTTCTAAAGGTTGTGAAATGAACTTTTCTTTTTACACAGAAGTGTTTGCATGTATAAAGATGCATATAAACAATTTTGTGTGAAAAGTAAAGTTTGTTTTGCTCCTTTAGACATGATCTTTATTTGGAGAGGGAGTTACTAGTGGAATTGTGCATGATGATGATGCATTTGTAAGTAATGGGTCAAGAATATTTTGTCCTCTAATTGGGCTAGCAATAATCTGGAGCACTGAGTTTTTATTTTGCAACTCTAAAGACTTCTATGCATATCCCACACTGGAGATGTAGGCACTGCAGTTTAAGAGTTTTAGAGTGATGGAGTTCTTAGGTTCGTACTAGGCTAACTGGCCTTGCAAGCCTAGCCAATTATCTCTTGTGAGACTTAAACCCTGCACCTTGTGTTTGTAAGGCAAACACCTTAACCATTAGGCCATCCATCCATGATGTTTAGGAACCTGGCATGAAAATCCAGGGTCATGCAAGGTGTTCCGTAAGAAGTAATAAACTGAGAGCTGATTTTGTTTAGTGTGATTTGGATATCGATATGTTCCATTTCTGATTTGTAGGTTTTTGTGAATCTGTCTACAGGTGATATGGTCTCTGACAAATATGGACATAAGACCAAAGTTGCCGTTGAGTTTGAATACATGATGGGCACCAAACCCAGGTATACAGGAAGTGCTTTCTTTGATTTTTAAACAATGTTTTTGTGATTACATATATATAGATACTTTCCAAATTCAGGAGCGCCTCAGGGTGAAGCGGCCAGTTGTTTAGATTTCTGGCACTGAGCAGTAGTGCTTTAATTTAATATTGATACGTTTGCTACATTGGAATGTTCATTAACTGAGTTTTCTCCTAAGAAAAGCACTGGAGAGGAATAAAGGCTTTAGGCTGTATGCGGATGCCTTTGAATGAGCAGTACGGACCATCCATTGTAAAGGAAGAACGACCATCAAGCATCTCACTCATGCTGTCACATACTGGATCCCCCTAGTATGATGCAAATTATTGAAGTCACGTATCTTTTCTGTGTACCTAGGCATCATTATTTAATTTCTGCATCTTTCCTGGATTTGTGACATGCATTGAGAGGTCAGACATGTCTCTTTGCATTTCTTAGGGAGGTTTATACCCAAACCCATTCACCCACACATGCCCAATTACTATGTCACAGTTACATTTGTCTAGTGCAAGGGTGTTAAGGGCCCTTGAGATGTCTGAGATCCTTGGAACCCGAAAGATAACTCACTGTCACCATGTTTTTGTATAGCCTAGTGAGTGAGGACTCTATATGTCTCGCTATGGAGTTATCAATCCCTAAAACTTTTTTTTGTTTGTGAAGTGGTCTCTTGTACTAGAATTGAGGCCCTTTGCCTCATGGTGACTCTATATTAAGAGTGACATATTATGTGATGCTTGATTTTAATTTTTGCTGTAACTTAGTCCTTACAGGAATAAGAGGCTTAGGTTAAGATTTCTATGCAGTCTCATCATGTGACAATATATTATGTGTCAGGGTTCTGTGTGTAGTGCATGGTGTGTTAGTGCAATACTCACAGTATGTGTTTTTTTGTGAGACTGAGGCCTGTATATCTCTTACATATATACATCTCACAAATGTCATGAGAAGTAATTTAAAGTATACAAATTAATTAGCTAATCCTGAAGGGTTAATCTTGGCACCCATATTACATTTAGCAGATTTTATCATAGTGTTAGAAGTAGTACACAGTGGTACAGCTTTTAGCATACAGCCCTTGATGCTCCAGTTGTGTTCTTCACTAAGACACCTTCTACATGGAATCTGCATGTCCTTCCTGTATCCACATGGCTTTCCTTCAGGCACTATGGTTTACCCATTGTGATGCCCGTGCCCTGGCCCAGCAGTCAAGGAGCCTCAATCCTCACCACTAACACCAGTGAGGGGTGTCTCATATAGGAGGAAAGGATAACCAATACACACAGTAAAGTGCAATTTCCCTTAAGAGCAGACAGAGATCACAGTCAGTCCAGGGCTGGTCGCTCTCTTGCTCTCCAGGTCCCCAGTAAGACTCCCCACTGGCACAACTATAGGGTCCAGATCTCAGCCAGCTGGGCAAGCTAAAATCTCCAGCACCCTCTCTGTCCAACCAGTGCTTCGTGTCCCTGCCCAAATAAGTCACACACACACACACACACACACACACACACACACACACACACACACACACACACACACACACACACACACACTTTGAAATAAGAGTTTATACAACCACACAGACACTTCTGGAGAAGGCTGGCACAGGTTCTCCAGCTGTGCCCATTTTACCCAGACTATATGGTAGAAATCACTGCCACCACCCAGCTATTTATCAGCTACTCAAAGGCCCTTAAAAGTGTGTCCAATTATTACTTACAATATTATTATCCAATTGGTAGTATAGCCCAGGGCTAAAGCTATTAGAGTGGCTTTGTACAATTTTACAAAAGGCATGAAAGCACTCTTAAGAGCTTAAATTAGCTCTACACAAAACAGCCACAGTTGAAAGGTTTAACAATATTTAATAATAAATAATAAAAACACAAGACAATACTTTATACTACACAGTGCTAGTCAAGAGTTCAGAGATCACAGAGAAATACTTAAAATAATTCAGTAGTACAGTTCTGACATCACAGAAGAACAGTCTAATCTTTCTAGTTTCTAGCTATTTCTAAAAGAGAAAGAACACAAATATAAGATAAACTTACTTATAGAGCAAGACAGTGCTGATGAGTTGGATAGTCAAGAGAAAAATGCTTAATTCTCTCTGATTCTCTCTGTTTTTAAAATCACATTCCTTGTTCCCATTACATCATTCTTCACACTTCCCTGGGTTGCCAGGCTAACAGAAACTACATTTACATTCTTAATATATCCTTGTGTTATCTTGCAGCTGGTCAGGAAGGAGAGCAATAAAATACATTTGCATGTTTAAATCTAGCAATTTAACTCTTGGTTAAAGCAATAGAAAGAATGTTGTCATCTAGACAGGCCGGAGCCGACTTTAGATGAAAGGGTCACAACATGTTTTACTTGGTCAGCAGAGAGCACTGTTTTTTAGTTCCACATTTAATAGCAGTTTTTCCATTTAAGACAACAAGCCTGTGCCTTACATTAATATTTACAAATGATAGAATTATCTATAAAATTCTATCGGGCTAGGCTGGCAGCCTTCATACCCATATCCCAAAAGGTATGCATACTGTAGAGGTGAACTGGAATTCCTCCAAACTGGTCATAGATCCGCATGCTGTGAGAAAGGAAGTCAGTGTGTATGTCTTGTGATGGGGTGGTGCTCAGTTCAGGATTAATTCTCCTGCCTTGCACCTTATGAATGCCTGGATAGCTTCTGTCTCCCAATGACCCTAAAACCAAAGTAAGCTGGTAAACTGAGAGTGAATAAATTGAAATGATATAGTGCCCATGGTAGTTTTTCACTCATCTTGAACACCAGTCAGTGTACTGTAATTTTTTCTCTTTGATAAAATGCAGGAATAATCATAGGAAGAATTAATATCTAGTCAGCAGGATTTCATCTGTAAAGCGATTACTTTATCTCTTCTAAAAATAGAGTAAAGTTGTTGCAAATAAAGGGTGGGTTTACAAAGTGAAAATGCAAAGACATTGCAGATGTACAACTTTATATGTTAATCATTACCCAATCTACTTACATTGAATCCCCTCCCTAGTACTCTAAAATGTTGAGAATTATCGGTTACATAAATAAGTACTTGACTCTATTCAAAAGCGTAATAAAAAGGTGCTTACCATACACTGTTACCTACAGGTCATATGTGGCACCACCATACTCAAGTTTACTGGTAGCAGTATTTGCTGTTTGCAATTAAGCACTTTAAGCAGTTTCACTATTTTTAGAAAAAGGTGTATCTTTTTAAATAAATGTATTGAATAACATCAGTAAACAATGCTAAATAGTAGGTAATGTACGTTTTATCCATTCTGGCTTCATTTACCCTTTCAAGCTTTACCCTCAGGATTAAACTGCACTGGTCATGAGAGAGTCCTAGAATAACTATCCCCAAAGGTGGCTTACATTACCTAGCCCAACAAAGTTTATTACTTGATTATCTAAGCAAACAGACGTATTGAACAGAAATACATGGGAAATTGATCTTCAGAAAGAAATGAGGAACATTTTCGGGAGAAAATACAAGCTGTGATCTCTGAAGCAACAGTATATCTCCTTCTATATCACTGTTGCAGTATACTAAACACTGCCCTCTGCCAGCCTCCCGAGGGGTCATGGCAGAGGAATCTGATGTAGACTCCAAATGACCTACAGAGCTATTACCTGGTTCTAGAAGGAAGTCAGTGGAAGCTGAACAGCTAAAGAATCTGGTCAAAAACTTCTTGGCCTTTTCCTTACCTAGTGGGAGTATATTGGGGTTAAAGCATTCTGCCATGGTTCCATGGGCTAACTGTTTAAGCTGTTGGTTTTCAAGATAAATGGCTAGGGAAGACAAATGGCTTCTGAGTATCTTAGGCACAAACACCTTTCAGATACTTCAATAGGTATGGTCATGGGAAGCACCCAAACAAAAAAGATGTTCTTATATACATTTTTTCCTTTATATACATACATATATATATATATATATATATATATATATATATATATATATATATTTTTTTTTTTAGTGAGGTAATTTGTTACATATAATATATTTTTAGTAGATATCTGTTTTATAGTCATGTGTAATATGTCTGGTTGGTTTGTTAACCAGGGATTTATTTTAGCTAAGACACAGCATATAAAATAAAATATTAAAAGAATAGGATGATATTTATTCTGTAGAATTATCCGCAAGGTATTTAGTTATGTATTTTAGTGGATGTTTCCATAGTTTTATTTCTATGTTTTTATATTAACTTGTATGTATTCACTATTAAGTACAATAAGAAGGTATTATACCTTTAACTGACTGGGTTGTATAGATGATGACATTAAGTATGCGCGATTACTCACATTTACTGAGTGCTGTATGGAGAGGATTATACCAAACAGCTGGTGCTGATTTTTTTTTTTAATAATCCGTCTTTATTATTTTTCAACTACATAACTACACACTACTATGTATATACAATATGTACATGATTGCTTCCAAAAGTTACATAAACATTGTATATTGACACAAATTATTAAGAAGGAAATACAACATGAAAAAACCAACAGTCTGTATTATTATTACAACCTATAATAAATCTAAGATTGAATCTGTCTTATAAATATATGTCCTGAGTAAAAGTGGATAAGACCTCTAGGCCAACACAATATTAAAGATTTGCTCCCATATTTTTATATTATTTATGCTTTTCTTATGGTCATTGATTAACAATTTGTGCGCTAATATGTGTCTTATTGCTAATGTTCTAAAATTTTCCCAAGATGTCTGGGTCGGGTTCAACCAGTTTGAAGCTATGTATAGTTTCATTAATAAACAAATATTCATGATTATGATCCTTTTTGATTTGTCTAAATTATCTGGGGGAATATGTAGGATCATAAATTCCCAAGAGAATGTTGAGTGTTGGTAGCCCATTTTCTGTAACTGAAGTTTTAACGAATTCCAAAGTTTAAAAATGCATTTGCAACTCCAGAACATGTGGAACAGATCAGCTGTCTGGTCTATACAATATGGACATTTAGGCGAATTCTTTGAGTCAAATTTATGAAGAATAAGACGGGTATAGTAGGCATTGTTAAATATCATCAATTGTGTGAATAGCAATTTTTGGAGGGATACTGATTTTAATGTCAGATTAAATGCTTCCAAGATCTTGCTGTCGTCAACTACTATTAATTTTTCCCTCCAGTAATTCAATAATAGAATATGTTTATTATATTTCATCTCTTTTATCAGTTTATATGAGGTAGTTATATATTTTTTGTCTTGTATCAGAGCTTCCCACAGATTACAACATATATTTAATTCCTCTTCTTTAAGTTCAAAGTTGTTAAAATAATTTATAGCCAGATCTTTTAGTTGTCTCATTATAATTAGATAGGAAATAGGAAGATTTTTCTCTTTTAAAATATCATGAACTGATACCCCAAGACAGGGGTATAAATCCAATATGATTAAATCCTTTATTAGAGGGAATTTCTGTAAGTCTATCAATTTATTCCCAATTACTAAATTTGGGTTCTTGTGGAGTGGTTGAAATACCATCATATACTTTAGTAGGTTTAATGAAGTAAAAAGATCTTGAATTGAAGTTACATAACTTTTAATATGTTCCATTAAGTCATATTTACTGAGTGTTCCTCTATTCAGAAAAGGTAGAGCTTTACAGTTAATTCCCACTCCAGTTACATGTCTATAGGTTAAGACCAACCATTTGGGCGCCCATTTCAGACTGCCTCTATCAAAGGAAATCGCCCTTAAAATTCTGTTAGCATTAATTACCAGGTAATAAGTTTCAAAATCCGGTAAGTCTAGACCTCCCCTATTCTTTGGAGCCATCAGTTTCTCATATGTTATCCTCGTTTTCCTAGGTTCCCAGAGAAATCTCCATAGTCCTATATGAAGCTGTTTAAAAAATTTCCTCGTGATTCTGAGTTGTGCAGCTCTAAGTATATAAAGTATTCTGGGAAGAACATTCATTTTGATAATTGCAGTTCTTGCCATCATTGGTAGTTTCAGTTTACTCCATCTTTTCAAGTCCAATGTTATTTGATCCCAAGTTGACTTAACATTATTTATAAAAAAATCTCTATTATCAGTTGAAAATACAATACCCAGACATTTTGTTCTTTCTTCCGTCATTACCTGTCCTATCAATGGTAACAATGAAAAAGGTGTCTTTAATGGGAATATTTTGGATTTTTTAAAATTAAGTTTATAATTAGAGATTTTCTCAAAGTCTTCTACTGCTTTTAATATTTTCTCGGTATCTGACACAGGTGTGGTACAGTATATATTTAAATCATCTGCGAAAGTAGCCATATTTATCTTCATACCATATAATGTTGGGGGATTGTAAAAAACATTTTGTTTAATGTGTAAAAATAATGGTTCCAAATAAAGATTAAATAAAATAGGAGATAGTGGGCACCCTTGTCGGGTACCATTTTTAATTTGTATTCTTTTAGAGCATTCTTGATTGATAAATACATTTGTATATGCGTTGTTATATATTTTCCTTAATGTTAAAATGAAATCCTGAGGTATGGTGCTGATTTTTAATTACTAACACTAATTGTGAGTATAAAAGTTAACCTATGTTTTTGTATTGTTTGTATTGATGGTCTGATGAAGCCACGATTATGTGGTGAAAGTGCTAACCATTATTACAATTTTCTGGAATTGTTTTATGTTTCCTGTTGCTGTGCTTTGTTACACCACTCTTTTATTTTTAATTGTTTTTAAAAGATGCTGTGCATGATATTTATTATGGTGTTCAAACTGCTGGCAAAGAAATTTTGGGTAGTTGCATCCGTATGTCCCTTTTATGCCCTACTTTGTGTACAGGGAGCATAGGTGTGACATATGGTGCATATAAGATCATTAGGCTTTGGTATACTGGCCAAGTGTCTGGCTGCCCTGTGTGGGAGATCCCTTCTGTTTCTAATACTGCAGCAGTGAAGAGAAGGACATCTACTGTTATGGTAACATTTTACACAACTGTACTATTCACTGAAATAGACTGTCATATTCAAACTACATCAGTTTAACAATGCCATATAAATGTAGTGTTATATAATAGCAGGTTGTAGAGAGATCCCTTCTCTGATGACCCACCACTGCCAACCAGTATTCTAGGAGCCTCAATCCTTAGCACTGGCAACAATGAGGGATGCTCACTGAGAGGATGACAAGTACACACACAGTATTTCCAGATCCAGCTCCCTGCATCAAGTACAATTTCCCTTAAGAGCACACAGAGACCACAGTAAGTCTGGGGCTGATTTCTCCCTCTTTCTCCAGATCCCCAGTGAGACTTCTCACTTGCACAGCTATAGAGTTGAGATCTCAGCTGAGTGACCAAGCTAAGACCTCTAGCACTCTCTCGCTCCAACCAGTGCTTCGTGTCCCTGCCCAAGTAGCTGATACACACACTCTTTGAGGTTTGATTTACACACATACACACCTGGGAAAGACTGGCATAGGTTTATTAGCTATGCCCCCTTCTGCCCAGACTATATGGTAGTTACCACTGCCACTAGTCAACTCCTTATCAGCTACTTTAAGACCCTTAACAAAGGGTGTCCAATCTTACTCTGTAATATTAATATTAACACAAATGATACTGGCCCACACAGTGTCACCAAATGAATATACAAGTACTCTCAAAACTTAAATTTCTCTACACAGATCAGCTACAATGAAAGGTTTAAATAAATTTAATAATACATAATAAAAAAACAAGACCATACTAAATATATATTCACAGTGACATCAGAGCTCAAAATCACAGGAAATATTTAAAATAACTGCAGTACAGTCTCAAATAAATAAAGAAAAATGTCTAAATTAAGCTTTACTATATTTCTGACTGTATCTAACAGAATTACTGTTCTCTAGTAACTTACTATTAGAGCAAGGCAGATGTGGTGAATCGATCTTCTAGTTGTCAGATCTAAGACATAATGCAGAATGCTCTGTCTCACTTAGAGACTTCTCAAATTAATATCTAAAATATTACTGCTGGAATAGCTTGCACAATTACATCACTTCTTGTCACCTGACTCCTAGTTCCCAAGCAAAACAGCTATTGATGGCAGCTGGTAGCATTTAACAACTACCTGTAAAAGATATACAGTAAAGGGATTCTCCTCAGATCTCTGACAGATGCTGGAAGTTATAAAACAATTGCATTCCTTCATGCTTTCAAGACTAGTAATTAGGTCACTCTAAAGACAATACAGAATGTTTCCTAGTACAGACATTGTGTTTCTTGCTGCATTTAAAACTGAAAGATACCATCTTTTATGGCCTAGCCATAAAGTAATTTAATTTTCAATTATTTTTCTGAAGTTTGCTGGACTGAAATTAGCCTTCTGTATTCCAGTTTCCACTGTTAAAATATATATAGATTTAAACAGTTACAATAGTGTATGCACATTTCTGTTCTCTTTCAGTAGGGCACACTGTGGATACATTTTGAAACACAAGCACTTTTACAAATACCTTTTTAACACACACACATCTGTACAAGCAGTTTGATATACACACGACATACAGTTCTAATGCATTTGTAACACACACATCTTATATAAATCATTTCGATATTCACCAATGACATATAATTATTTACAAAATTCCAGCTAGCTGGACTGGCAGGATCTCCTTTTGTAACACCTTCAGGCAATCAAAATTGTACATTATGACGTCCAGCAAGGATATGACTTAACTGTAATATCCATGCTGGAACAAGGGCAACTTCAATTTTGATGCAGACACTATGATTCAGCTGAAAGAGAATGCAATCTTTCTTAATAAACAAAACTTTGAAGCACTGATATAAAAAAATATGTACAGTCTACATTAATTCAGAATTTCAGTACTGTACTTATCAAAATCACTGCACATTACATTAAGTCTTGTTTGCCTGTTCTCATATGGGTCCACATTCTGAAAAACTTGCTTTTTTTTTAAATTTCTCCAAGCCTTTTGGGTTTCTAATACCATGATGGGACTGGACCCCATTCCTAAGTCAAAGTATGATTAAAGTTTATCAAATTAGTATTGTTTCAATTTTGATGTCAGCTGGAAGTGCTCTTTGCAACATCCACAATGTGCCAGTAACAACTCCCTCTGCAATTTTTATGGAGATACATGTACCAGCAATACGTCTAAGTCTGATTATCAATTCTTTTTTATAAGACTCATTGCTTCTACTACTATTGGAACTGTCTGGGTATCCTTCTTCCACATTTTTCTCATTTCTACCTGCAGATTCTGGTATTTTATGACTTTGTCTCTCTCTCTCTCTCTCTCTCTCTCTCTCTCTCTCTATGTACGTAAGACACTATAGTCATTGGGTGTAGTAATTTGATCAATGCTACTTTTGTTTTCTTTTCATGGACTACTATAGCTGTTTATTTAGTGTCTATTTTTTGAACTGTTGGTAGTGGGTGATCCCATGTGATATAAACCATCATTTTCTATAATGCTTTGTGGTTCATGTTGCCAATGCTTCCCTGCTACTTCAATATTGTAATAGTTGGACAATCCCCAATACAACAATCTTGCTGCATTATTATTCCTTTCAATATACAGTCCTTCTACCATTAGTATATCACAACCAGCAACAAGATGTATGGCTGTTTCCAGTTCTGTTTTACAAAATGTACATTTGTCTGTTTCTCCCAGACGTTCAATGGACTTTGTAAACGAAGTGTACTTAGTCCACTTTCTTGAGCCACCAATATTAACCTTTCTTCTTTTGGTTTAAATTCACCTCTCCTTAAATATTCCTGCATTCGATCCTGATCAATATGAGCTTTTTCCAAGAGTTTTCTGTACTTGCAACTATATTTATGCATTTTTCACATTGCTTGAGCACTGACTTGCTCTCAGTATAAGTGACTTACTTTGGTGTAAACAGGCTTACAGTGTGGGCCAGATTTTAAAAGACCTACAGTCACTGCAAGTGGTCACTTACATTTAGAACAAGTCTTTTGGAATTGGGCCCTTGGTGACAATGTTCCTTATCAAAAGTACAAGACCTGCTTTTGTGAAAATAAACTGCAGGCAAAAAAAGAAAGAAAGAAAATAATTTCTGAAATTCCCTGTTAAAACTTTTTCAGCATTTTCTTTGGGGCTTCACTTCCTACACCCCTGACACCAGGCAGTCTGTGCCTCCACATCCCTGTTGTAATTATGTAATTATATATGAGTGTGTGTGTGTGTGTGTGTGTGTGTGTGCGCGCTCGCAAGTATATATACCTTCAAAATGTTGAAAGCACTTACTTGAATGTGCACATTGTCGAAATGTTTCCACGAAATCCATACTGTTGAACTTTCAGAAAGCCAAAAAAAAAAAAATAGCGAACATCGACAAGTGCTACCATGAGCCAAAAAGGGGGCAAGGTTTTGCAGTTTGGAATATCGGTGTTCAAGGTTTTGAGATGTCACAATTTGAAGTTCGCGGAAGTGGTTTTGACAATGTGATGATGAACATTTTGAAGGTAAACCTATATATATGTGTGTATGTATATATATATATATATATATATATATATATATATATATATATATATATATGGGTCTAGGACATTTCACTGAATGCACATTTCACTGAAAGTCATATATGGCCTTTTCCCCACTGTACTGCGACCCTGGAGTTAGTATATATAGTAACAGGGGTGTGGGGGGAACTATATACATGGATACTTGCAATTTCAATATATTACTCTTTTCCGAACATAATATATACTTAAAATATGTGGGGGACTATGCCCCCTCCTCCGATGGGGTGGTGGTGCCCTCCACACCTCCCCTTACTATATATGCTAACTCCAGGGTCGCACTACAGTGGGGAAAAGGCCATATATAACTTTCAGTGATGTGTTTCAGTGAATTGAGTTTTCAGTGAATTGTGCTTTCAGTGATTTGTGTTCAGTTATTAGAGTTTCAGTGAAATGTGCATTCAGTGAAATGTCGTAGACCCATATATATATATATATATATATATATATATATATATATATATATATATATATATATATATATATATATATATCACTGTACTTTGCAGCAGAGAGAAGTACTGCAGAGCCAAAATAATCAAACTTGGTATATGTAAGTTCACTTCTAGAACTGTAGTTTCACTAAGAATCCTTTTCCATCCTTGGAATGTCAGTAGGCACCCTAATGATACAGCCTTTATATTTTACTTGCATATGTGATGTGCTACAAGTACATTGGAGGCAGTACTGCTTCTGCACCCCACTTCCCCGAAATATCAGTGATCATATGTAATGAAGACTGAACATTTGTGTTAAGATAATACAAACCATAATGATGTGGGGATGCTCTTTTTATACAGAACTGGGCCTGATTACATAGCAGATTACTGCCTTTTGTATCATTCTTTTGCCAGGTATAATGTACTATTTTGAAAATGACAAAAATTCTTGAGGAGTCAGTCTGAGACTCAAATTTGTTATAAGTAGAGGAAATAAGTATATATGCTTTAACTTTAGATAGCAGATACTTACTTACTAATTAGAATTTGAGACCACATTGGCAGCATTCTTGGAATAACCTGGATAGAAAGGATTGAGGGTTGTGTATGAATCTGCCTGGTATTTATCCAAAGTGCAGCTTCACAAATGTTGCGTCTCATATTATCAAAAGAAAAATGCCATATCCTAGTTCGTTGAAGTTTTAGAAATGAACAAAAATGCCATATCTTAGTTTGTTGAAGTTTTGGAAATGAAAACATGTAGTGTTTGTTAAGAAAACTATTGTTTCATGAAATTATGATATTCAGACAACAGTATGTTTACCCCTGACTATATTACTCGTTAATATATTCTGCTGATTATCTTATTAAATTATGAACGTTTAGACGAACAAAGCAAAAAAGATAGACTTTTTTAGATTGAAACAAATTTTTTTTAGATTGAAACAAAAAAATAACAACCCCCCCCCACTATGTAGGGAGGGAGCTATTATACGTGCTGTGTGGGGAATAGAGGAGTTATTATATGTAGTGTGTGGGGGGACAGAGGAGTTATTATATATGACGTGCAGGGGGGTCAGAGGAGTTATTATATGTGGTGTGTGGGGTGACAGGAGTTAATACATGTGGAGTGTGGGGGACAGAGGAATTAATATATGTAGTGTATGGGGGCACAGAGGAGTTATTATATGGGCTTGTTTGGGGGACAGAGGAGTTAATATATGTAATGTATGGGGGGACAGAGGAGTTAATATATGTGGTGTTTGGGGGGGGCAGAGGAGTTATTATATGTGGTGTGTGGGGAGATGGAGGCATTATTATATGGGGCATTTGGGAGGGACGGAGGGTCACAGCTTCCCATCATCAGAATATGCAGGAGGTGTGTCTTTCATACAAAACCAGTGAGAATGCTATAGCATTATCACTCATTTTATTTTGTCATTACTTACTGGGTAGGCTTGCAGAAAATGTAATTTGAATTTTGCAGGGATTGTTCATCGATCGTTACCTACATCAGCCAGTAGAATGTATAATGAATACATTTATGTGAGCGATTGTTCATCGATCGTTACCTACATCAGCCAGTAGAATGTATAATGAATACATTTCTGTGAGCGATTGTTCATCGATCGTTACCTACATCAGCCATTAGAATGTATAATGAATACATTTCTGTGAGCAATTGTTCATCGATCGTTACCTACATCAGCCAGTAGAATGTAAAATGAATACATTTTTGTGAGCGATTGTTCATTGATCGTTACCTACATCAGCCAGTAGAATGTATCTTCTTCTTCTTTTGGCTTTTCCCGGTTAGGGGTCGCCACAACGGATCATCTGTCCGCTCATGATTGGCAGTGGAGTTTTACGGTGTTGAGTTGCCAGCCCGATGCCCAACCTTCCACAGAAGGCATACACACGCACACACTCACACCTAGGGCCAATTTAGAGTGTCCAATCCACCTACTGCATGTCTTTGGGATGTGGGAGGAAACCGGAGCACCCGGAGGAAACCCACGCGACCACAGGGAGGACATGCAGACTCCACACAGAAGGCACTCCAGCCGAGAACCAAACCAGAAAACCTCTTACTGTGAGGCAACAGTACTAACTGCTGCACCACCGTGGCTGCCCTAGCCAGTAGAATGTATAATGAATACATTTCTGTGAGCGATTGTTCATCGATCGTTACCTACATCAGCCAGTAGAATGTATAATGAATACATTTCTGTGAGCCATTCTTCATGGATCGTTACCTACATCAGCCAGTAGAATGTATAATGAATACATTTCTGTGAGCAATTGTTCATCGATCGTTACCTACATCAGCCAGTAGAATGTATAATGAATACATTTCTGTGAGCGATTGTTCATCGATCGTTACCTACATCAGCCAGTAGAATGTATAATGAATACATTTTTGTGAGCGATTGTTCATTGATCGTTACCTACATCAGCCAGTAGAATGTACCTTCTTCTTCTTTCGGCTTTTCCTGGTTAGGGGTCGCCACAACAGATCATCTGTCCGCTCATGATTGGCAGTGGAGCTTTACGGTGTTGAGTTGCCAGCCCGGTGCCCAACCTTCCACAGAAGGCATACACACGCACACACTCACACCTAGGGCCAATTTAGAGTGTCCAATCAACCTACTGCATGTCTTTGGGATGTGGGAGGAAGCCGGAGCACCTGGAGGAAACCCACGCGACCACAGGGAGGACATGCAGACTCCACACAGAAGGCACCCCAGCCAAGAACCAAACCGGAAAACCTCTTACTGTGAGGCAACAGTACTAACCGCTGAACCACCGTGGCCGTCCTAGCCAGTAGAATGTATAATTAATACATTTCTGTGAGCGATTGTTCATCGATCATTACCTACATCAGCCAGTATAATGTATAATGAATACATTTCTGTGAGCCATTGTTCATGGATCATTACCTACATTAGCCAGTAGAATGTATAATGAATACATTTCTGTGAGCGATTGTTCATCGATCGTTACCTACATCAGCCAGTAGAATGTATAATGAATACATTTGTGTGAGTGATTGTTCATGGATCGTTACCTACATCAGCAGTAGAATGTATAATGAATACATTTCTGTGAGCAATTGTTCATCGATCGTTACCTACATCAGCCAGTAGAATGTTTAATGAATACATCACAGCATGAAGCATCAGAGGCTATCCATGTGCAACTAACAGTGGGTAAAACTGCCTTCCAGTTTATAGCCTGCTACAGACCACCCTCCCAAACCCAGGAACCCCACTCGGCCTTCCTGAGAACACTGGAAAATATGAAGGTCTCTCCAAACACCATTATATTGGGCAACTTCAACTACCCAAACATAGACTGGGAGCATTACTCTAGCTCCAACACCCTAGCCCAAAGGTTCCTAGAATTTATAAACTGAAATGCTATGGAACAACTTGTTACCACTCCCACAAGAGGGGAAAACATACTGGACCTGATCATCACCAACATGGGGACTCTGTGCTCCAGACCAGAAGTGTATCCCTCACTGGTAAGATCAGACCATAAACTAATCTCACTGGATATTCACATCCCGACTCCACCGCCTGCCCTGAAAACCACAGTGAAAAACTTCTCTAAAGCAAATTTCACACTCCTCAAAACTGAGGTGGACTCCTTCAAAGCCCCCGGGCCTGTGGAAAATACGGCCCAGACTGCAAAATCCTTTATAAATGCATTCTATGAACACCTTCAGGAATGCATGGATCATGCAATCCCAAATAAAACCAAGACCCAATCCTCCAAAGGCAGACATCCTGTCTGGTGGGCCCCAGCCATAAACAAACTATACAATAGAAGGAGGAAGCTACTACATGATAGAGCAAAATCCCAAAAAGGGAAGGCATCTCTGATCAGTATTAGCAAAAAACTACGGGCACTCGTAAAATCGTCTAAGGCCAGCTTCGAGAGAAAAATTGCACAGGACACTAAGGATAATCACAAGGCTTTCTTTAGTTATGTTAGGAACCTGGGTGGGAATTCCCAGATATGCTCAGAATTAGTCCAAAATGACAAAAAATACACTGAATCCACAGACATTGCCAACATGCT
>NC_056743.1:1958948659-1958961159 GCF_019279795.1 Protopterus annectens | reverse complement strand
TGAGGCCAAGTAAAGCAGATATTACAAACATCCTTTTATAAATGAAATGTTATATTAAATGCAATTTCAAAACAAAAGTGTTAGTTTGTTGATTTCTTTTGATGCTAAACTATACTGAGCTAACTCATAAACACCAGTCTGTGCTTTCTAAGCATTATACTCTGATATTCATGAAGGCTGACATTTAAAGTAATGAGTCGGTGGTAAATTGCAACAGCAGTGGTTATAAACACGTCTTACGACAAGTGTCATAAACTGTCCAGACATCCCCTGCCCTGAACAATATCATCTTTTTTCGCCATGTATAATGAGAGGCTTATTTAAAAAAAAAAAATTATATATTTATCTTGGTCTGTGATACTGCAGCTACAGGAATGAATAGGATTCAAACTCACAGGTACTAGGACTATGTAGAGACATTGTTTTCTTCCAGCATCTTTGGAACTGCCCTTCGACTATCTCTAGCTAATTTACTACATGATGTCAGACAATAACTCGTCAGTTCTTTCTTCCATTCATAATCTGCATTTCTACTCTGTTAAAAAGCTAGTATTTTCCAATATTAGATGTATCTAAGATTATAGTTTTGAACTCTAAGCATTCTTGCGGTAAAAAAAAAAATTCTATGGCACCTGGGCTATGTCTGCAAATGGTCGGTAGTGATCAGTGTACTACCCTGGTAAACAAAATGAAATAAATAAAATAAAATAAATAAATATGTCAGTCAAACATACTTGTTGTATTCACTGCCTGGGACCTGACTACGGGACCACATCTGCATTCTGTCAGATACATAATTTTCATTCCTGCACCTCTCTGTTTGTTTAATTTTCCCAGACTGTCAGCTGCGCTACACTGAATATAACTCCCAAACTCCTTGCTCTCTTACAGACATGTTTAACTCTTTGCTACCCTCTCTGCTTAATCTCCTTCTAGACGATTTGGACTGTTTTCCTGCACTGTTCTAGACTCGGCCTTTCTTAAAGAAACTCCTCACAGCTGCTAATCTCTCCTTCATCTTTCTGTCCTCTGTGTTATAGATTCATAGATTGTTATTAGCCTAATGACCCCGGGGGCCTTTCTAAGCTTAGCCAAGTTTTCCCGTTTTTGTGAATAGGACACTGAGAGCCAGGTATTTATAAGCTACCTCCTTCCATATGGACATGGGTGCCAGGCCCAGTGTAAATTTCCTGTTTCCCTGTCCACTGGTCTACATTGTGCTTAAACTGGATAACAGATGCACTCAGCTTCACATGGATGGGCAGCCTGTTTCATAGGAGCATATAATATTATAATACTCATTCCTACAGCCTTTACCAAACACCAGCTTTACACATACTAAATATGATACCACACACTGTATTTTCTCCCCACTACAAAAATATATCTTCACATGTGTTTTTTTTTTGTGTGTGCAGGGCCAAAGCCCTTGAATAAATCTAAGGAGTAGAGGGGATTAACAAACATTTTTTCCTATACTCTGAACTGATATGAAAAATAGAATTTTTCAAGTTTTCTTATATTAAAGATTACTAATGCTTCAGAAAAAAAATTAACAAACAGCTACAGATAATCTACCTCCTTTTTCAGTCTACTGAAAAAATCAGTAATCGTTGTGCGATTACCGCGTCTCACTTATCATTCCTGTTACTGCTATTAAATGACTGGTTTTCAGTGATCCCTTTATTTTAATAGAACACAGAATACAGATCAGCACATTGCAATCTAAACATTGTTTTTGTGTTTTGTAAGTTTCGTTTCCTAAGCAGCAGTTTTGCGATTTGGTCGCTGTAATGGAGGATCTTTGAGACAAGAACATGAAGGAGTTCATGCAGCTTACCAGACCACTGCCATCCTACCATCCAGTTTTCTCTTTCACCCCATCTCCATCTTCTAACCGCAGTTGTATCTGTTTTGCAGTCATCTTCTCCCTTCACTTCCTCCAGCTATAAACCTTTTCATTTTTCTGAACTACTTTCTCTGTCCCCCGCTTTGCTACCATCCTCTGTTCCACCGCTGGAAATCTTACTTACTTGCTATGCTACCAACATACATATCCTTAAAATGCTCATTTGTATTTTGTAAATATCTCTTTCTCTATTAACATTATACACTCACTTTCTCTTCTCATATATACATGCAGTTCATACATGGCGGTGGGATGGACGATTGGCATAATCGTTAAGGGGTTTACCTTACAAACACAAGGGGCAGGGTTTGATTCTCACATTGGGTAATTGGCTAGACTTGAAATGGCCCACAAAGGCAGTTAGCCTAATACTAATGTATGAACTATGAACTTAACTGTATGTATGTATATCCTTAAAATGCTCATTTGTATTTTGTAAATATCTCTTTCTCTATTAACATTATACACTCACTTTCTCTTCTCATGTGTACATGTATTCCTTTCTTTACTAACCAGACTTCGATCTCTCATCTCTGACAGTCTTTGTCAACATATTAATAATCCTTTTCTCAACCAATCACTCTCCCTCTTTTTATCTCTTTCGAATTCATGTATTTTCCCTATTTATCGCACATTTCCTTCTGTGCTCTCTCTTCACATTTTCTAAATTAAACAAATTAAGCTTCGTTCTCTCACTAGATGGTCTTAGTTTTTCATTGGTTATTCTGTATTATATTGTATTATATTTACTTATAAAATAATGACCTTTACAATTCCATTAAATTATATTTTACTTGCAAAAATGACAATCTATATCAAATGTTTATATCTACTATATTGTACTGTTTTGCTTTCATGTAATATGTTGGAGTATTCCTCTCCATGCCTCCTCTGAAAACTGGTTATTGCCCATTTGGACTTTCCCAGTAAACAAATGCCAATAAATTGTAGAATGATTAAGATGTTTTGGTAAATGTACAACCGTGGCATTATTCTTTGACCATTTACCTGCCTGTTTGTCTCAGGCTTTATTCTTTGGTGTCCTTGTCTGGCAAATCTTGGGCCAGCTATTTCCCAGGTTTAACCATTTCAAGCTGCAGGAAAAATAGTATCTCTGCAACAGTGGCTCCCTGTTAAAATGTCGACGCTGATAATATCAAGTGCCACTATAGAAAAAAAAAGACCAAAACCACAGGAGAAGAGTGATGTTCAAGGTCAGGCCCCCCTGCACTCTCCTGATGTTGGGGCAAGCTCCCCTTTGCCTCAAACTTATATATATTAATCTAAGATCATCAAATCTAAGAGAAAAGGGAATATACTGAGAAATGACCATCTTGTATTTGGTATATACAAGAGAGTTTTTTGGCTATTGAGTCTCTGTATTTCAGGATTCGCTCATATAGGTCTGGACTTTTCAAATGGTTATCCTGCAACAGCAGGTTTGCTACTCCTTAATCTGTAATAATTATTTTGCTTCCTATGCATGTTCAGCAGCTCCTTTGACAGTTGTCTGATCTTCTGTCACTACTTGCCCTGTCTGGAGAATGGTACTATTATTTTGGGTCTATATTATAATATTGAACGGAACGAATGTCGAACGGACGAAATATCGAAAGTGCCGTTCATCGAGTTCTGGTTTGTGGGATTGGGGTGCAGTGAAGATTGGGAATTTTGCCCTTTCCTCACTGTAGTGTGGTCTTGGAGTTGGTATATATAATTAGCGGGGGGTGCAGCCCCCCACAAAACCAAGTTATTTGAACAGCACTTTCTATATTTCGGCCGTTCAACATTCGTTCCATTCGATATTATAATATAGACCCATTATTTTGACTGATGTCCAGTAGATGCTTAGCAAATATATTTAAACCATTTCAAGCTGGCCTATGTATAACTTTACTGTTGCTGCTACGAATATGGATGTTTGGTATATTTCTTTGGGGACAGCACTTGTAACTGCAACTTACTTTAACAATATTCAGGCTGCTGACTGCTGTTTGTGTGCAATTTGCCTGGCAGTTGGAACATCATAGGAGTAGCACACGTTTCATTGTCACTTTCTTCCTCAGTTCAGTGGATTGTTAAGGTTGGTAAGATGTTATAAGTCAAGAGACCATGACTCTCTGCTAGAGCAAATGTCCATAGATACTGCTGCATGTGTTGATGGCCTCCTCTCAGGGTTTATCGTTAACTGCAAAAATCATATAGCATTGCCAGTCCTCTGTAGCTACAACCACCAACCACTGCCTTTGCAACAATATCATGCTCGAAGTCTAGAAACAGGCATTAATTACCCCCATCCAAAATTCCAAAATGACAGAACCCCCCATAGGTTTCACATCCATCTTGTTTCTACCCACCTTTGGCAAATGTGCTCAAAAAATGAAGTTAAACTTCAAACAACTACTTACATGCAAGAATACAACTCATTTCTTATCAACAACATGGTTTCTGGCCTGGTAGAAGTGGCTGCCCTTTATGACCTCACTGATGATCAGTGGTTGCCCTTTATGACCTCACTGAAGATATACTCTGTAACACAGATGTTTGCAACAAAAGGTTTTGTATTTAATTATCTGATTTGTTTTTTATAATCAGACCTAAGGTACTGGGGTATCAGGGCTGCAGTTTGTTGTACCTTCTGTATGCAGTAACATGTGCTGATTGTATATCTAGCAGTCACAGGGGAGGACTAAG
This sequence comes from Protopterus annectens, assembly GCF_019279795.1. Taxonomy (NCBI): domain Eukaryota; kingdom Metazoa; phylum Chordata; order Ceratodontiformes; family Protopteridae; genus Protopterus; species Protopterus annectens. The sequence continues at coordinate 1,958,956,556 of NC_056743.1, read as the reverse complement.
AGTGTATCTGTACGTGACAGAGAGCCACGACTGCGGTGCTGGTCACCACTTGGGATGAGTGGGTAGTATAGTGCAGTACTTAAAAATAAAATGCTAGTCATGATGTGCCACGGAACTGCTAAAATGTCCTTTCTGAAGTCATTTATTATTTATTATTTTATTTACTCATTTATTACATTTGTTTACCGGGAAGGTCCACTGGGCCTAAAAGTGCCCATTTTCAGTGAAGGCCCGGGGAGAAAAACTCTACATATATACAATATTTACATTTTGAAATATACAATGTACAAATTTTGATAAAAACACAAATAGTACTTATAACAATAGAAACAGTAAACAGCGTTTTTTGACAAATTAAAAGATAATACACCTGTAAACAAATATGACTACTGACAGTACAAATTGTTATCGATACAGAAAGAGGCAGTACAGCTGAGTGTAAAATATCAATTGACAATAAATTTACACCAGGGTACAGAAGTGGATCATCTATCAGGATTAAAGGTGATGGTTAAGAGTTAGTAGAAGAAGGAGGGAGGAGAGGGTGAGTAGAAGAGGGGAAGAGGCAATGACAGGTATGGAATAAGGGGAGAGGTAATGTCAGGTTATGTGTTGTGAGGAGGTGGTGCATGTACATTGCCAGTGGGAGCAGAGATGCAGTCTCAAAGATTTTTTGAAGACAAATGTATTGCTGGTGGATCTAAGTGAGGGTGGGAGACAGTTTGTGATGAAAGAGCTCAGCCATTAAGTTTTGTAATAGTTAAGTGCTGCACTATAACCGGTATTTTATATTTTGCTATAGTTTAGTACTTTCTGGAGAATATACTCCAGGGTTACGTGTATGGTTTAGTCTTTACTGGTGGTTTAAGTTCACTGACGTGAGATGTGCAGGGTATGTGAAATGGTACGTCACAGTAACTATGAAAAATTGAATAGATGTGCAGACACAACCACATGTCTGTGATGTGCTTAAAATGAGAGTACCGAGATGGGATGTAATGTGTACTAGATGGAAGGAGAGTAGTAGTAAAAGGATTAATTGTGCCAGAAGCAGCAGGCTCCCTTAGATATAGCAGCATATCTGCTGATTTATGGTACTTCCCCTATGGATTGGTGAAACTCAGCTACCTGAAAGTCCTTCTGATCATTACAAATGATTGACAGTGTAACGGTACCATTTCCAAAACATGACAAGAATGTTACTGCACCTAATAGAAAAAAAGTCCAAGTAGCCACTACAACCAAACGAAATGAATCCAAAAGGCTACTAGCGGAATCACAAAGACGCTGGAGACGTGAATAAATTCCACACTTTAATGAAGGTTTAGCGCTTTCATCTAGTACAACTAGACTTCATCAGAACTTTCATCTATTCCATACAACTAGCAACAATGAGAAAATCAAGACCACTGGTTCAGACCCAAAGTATTTTATTCTCTAGCACCTCAGTACAAAACCTTCCAGGAGTTATTGTCATTGTTGCTAGTTGTATGGAATAGATGAAAGTTCTGATGAAGTTTAGTTGTACTAGATGAAAGCACTAAACCTTCATTAAAGTGTGGAATTTATTCACGTCTCCAGCGTCTTTGTGATTCCGCTAGTAGCTTAATGTTACTGCACCTCCTAAATTAAATGTTCAACTCCACAATAGCACAATAGTGAGGAAAAGAGAAACGCTCTGCAGGGGTGAACACTGAAGGCACACAGATTGCAATCTTATGGAATCACAGTCAGGGAACAGTATTGTTGAGAAATTAGAAACAGAGAAATAACACCCAACCAGATGGATTTTGAAGACTGTTAAGGAAACCTTGTATGGCATTATGCTGTGGGAGAAAAGATGGTGGAACTGAGTATATGTGATACCTAGTAGTTGTCAAGTCTTTCTTCAGTGCTCTCAGTTACTCCCAATGACAGAATGGGCAGGGACAACCTTGATGTAATCAAGTGTAGTTTTTATGCTTAACACTCATTACAGCTGAGTGACGTCTCCAGGCATTTCTGCAGTTACAACCTACTGCACCTCAGGGCGCAAATATTGCCTGTTCATATTTGCATTAATAATTCCAAAACTATGTTACATACAAGGTATCAGAAAATTCTATCTTGAAGCATACATAACGACAAACAGAACTGCATTGATATATGACCTCTGTTAATGGGTATTTGTTAAAAATGTAAGGTGATAACTTCATTTTTTAAACGCTGACGCCATGCCCACTGTGAGTTAAAGGTGCACACTCAAAAAAGCTCTACTGGAGGGAATACGTTGAAAGGTCACCCAGTAGTTACTGAGATCTTGTTCAGTGTTGCTAGCTATTCTTAATTGCACAGAGGAAGGGTTTTTTTTTTTTTAATATAGGATATCGCTTTACAGTTGGTGGTGGAATGCAGAAGTCCAGGAGGTCACCAAAAGAAAGAAGGAGTACAGGAAAAAGTAGGAGTTAGACAAGACGGACCAGACTAGGAAGGAATACTGGTTGGCTAACAAAGAAGCTAAGAAAGGAGCTGCAATAGCAAAGAACGAGGCATCAGAGGCACTCCACCAGCTTCTGGAAAGTGACTCAGTAGTTGGCACAAAGAAACTATATCAGGTTGCAAGGCAAAAAAGATAAAGAAGATAGTCAGGCACCCTTCATAAGGGCTGCCAGCAACAGCCTGCTCACCAGTCCACAGGCCATCAAAGACAGGAGGAAGGAGTACTTCCAGAAGCTTCTGAATGAAGAAAACCCCACAGAAGCTGTACTGTCCTAGACACAGCCTACGATGAGAGAAGAAGAGGAGTGCACTCTCGAAAAAGTAAGAATGGCATTAAGGAAAATGAAGTCTGGGAAAAGCAGCAGGCTCAGATGAGGCTACAGCAGGTATGATAAAGGCACTGAGTGAGGTAAGGGAGAAATGGCTCCTGCGGGTACTCATAGCAGTGTGGAGAGAAAGATGTATCCCAGATGACTGGACAATAAGCATCCTTGTGCCAGTGTACAAGAACAAAGGGGACATTAACATCTGTGGGCAGTACAGAAGTGTCAGACTCCTGTCACATTGCATGGTTCAGATTCAGATCAGGACGCAGCACAACTGACCCAATGTTTGCAGTGAGACAGATACTTAAGAAGAAGCTAGAGATGAGGAGAAAGTCCAACTGGACATTCCTAGACTTGGAGAAAGCATATGACAAGGTCCCAAGAAAGCTGATTTGAACAGTCTTGAGGTGGTTCAAAGTCCCAGAAACACTGGTAGAATTAGTGCAGACTATGAAGAAGGACCCAATGACTCAAGTATGAACAGTGTTTGGGTTCCCGGTAGGAGTGGGTGTGCACCAGGGTTCAGCTGTGAATCCACTGCTGTTCATACTGGTGATGGATTACATTAGCAAACAGGTTAGAGGGGACAGATCAACAAAACTGCTGTATGCAGATGATGTGGCATTACAGGCAGACTCTGAGCAGGAACTTCAGCAAAGGACAAGGAAATGGAATGCAAAACTGAAGGCACATGGGATGAAACTCAGTATGGATAAGACAATGGTAATGGAAGCAAACTGGAGAAATAAGAATCTGAGAAATGCAACAGAAGGGAAGATGGTGGAACAGGTTAACAGCTTCAGGTATCTGGGAGGGTTGGTTGAGTAGAAGGGAAATCTGAATGAAGTGGTCAAAGCTAGAATCAGAGGGGCTGCAGCCAACAGGCATAGAGTAACATGTGTAGTATATGAAAAAAGAATGTCAAAGAAGCTGAAAAGTAAGGTGTACAAAACAGTGGTGCAACCAATACTATTGTATGGTACAGAAACTTGTGAAGTAAAGGCACAGCAGATGGGAAAGCTAGAGGTGATGGAAAAGGTGGTGGGATGCACATTGTGGGACAGAGTCAGAAATGAGGACATAACAGCAGAAGTCAAAGTAGCTCCAATTGCAGAAAAGATCAATTTATTTATTTAACATTTGTTAACCGGGAAAGTCAGACTTGGAACGAGCAACTTTTCAGTGGAAGCCCGGGGAGAAACGCTCCAAAGGCATATCTTTGTAACATGGGAAAAACCAGAGCACCCAGAGGAAACCCACACGAACAGAGGGAGGACATGCAGACTCTGCACAGAAGGCAACCCAGCCGAGTATCAAACTGGAGAACCTCTTGTGAGGTGACAATGCTACCGCTGCACCACTGCGCCATCCATCAAAGAGAACAGATCATGATGGTTCGGGCACACATACAGAAAAGCAGAAGACAATCTGGTGAAGAAGATTTGAGACAGACAGGAAGAAGGTATGAGGTAACTAGGACACCCACCAAAGAGTGGATGGATTGTGTAAGAGAAGATCTGTGACATTCAGGCATGAGTGTCAAAGAAGGCAGGAGTGTGGCATTAAACTGAGAGAGATGATGACAGTTAACATGATACCCTGACCCCATGTAGAAAATGGGAAAAGGGGGTTGATGATGATAGTTGCTTTATATTTGCAAAAAACATCTTACTGGTTTACCACAATCTGCTGAAGCCAGCTGTGGAAGCTTTTCCAGCTGTATCCCACTGGTTCTTCTAACTACTATTGCTGCTATCCATACTTTTTAATTCAATCTGCTTTCCTGTGAGCCTGCAGAAGGGAACAGAGGTATGAAGCCTGGTCTGAGGCCTAGGTGACCTGAATTTGATTGTTGATCCATGCAGAAAAGAAGCAAGTGGGGTAGGGAGCTATGAAATCTTCAACTAACTCAAAACCCTACAGCTTCAACTTGTAACAGTAAACACACGTAGCATATGTAAGAAATTTCTGAGTTCCACGCATGGCTATCCACTCACACCCCAAATATTGTAGCAGTAACAGAAACTTGTCTAAAACCTCATATTGATGATATTGAAATTCTTCCTCCAGGGTACAACATTATTCATGCTGATAGACTCCACAAATAAGGTGGTGGCATAGCACTAATCTACCAAAACAGCCTTAACTTAACAATCTATCCCAAACAACTCCCCACTTTTGGCAATCTAGAACTCTTAGTAACTTCCCTTCACATCAACAATAACAAACAAATAATTATAACAATAATCTACATCCCACCAGGGCAAAATATCCCCCTCCTAGAGGACTTTTTATCCTGGGCAAACCAGAACATCTCACAGGAAACCATTATTGTAAGAGATACAAACATTAATTGGCTAAACCTAACAACCATCTCTCTAGTCAACAACATAAATCTACACAGCTTCACACAGCTTATTACAACTCCTACCCATGGCCTATCCACTAGATCAGAATCCACCCTAGACTGTATATTAATATCTCACCCACAAAATTATTCCAACTCAGGCACCTTACCTAACATACTAAGTGATCACCTCACAGCATTCACCCATAAGACCCACTCTCAAATATCAAAAAAACACACCTATAAAACATCCAGAAATCTCACCCACTTTGACCCAGACAAATTCGCAAGCATCCTAAAAACCCCAAATTGGCTCCCACTAAAAACGCTCCCCCTAGATGAAGCTGTTAACTATTTCAACAAACTTTTTATGGACACACTAAATAGCTTAGCCCCTATACGAACCAAATGTACCAAGGCCAGCCATGCCCCTTGACTAACCAAATCAACAAAACAAAGCCTCCTCCATAGAGATAAAGCATGGAAACAGTGGCAGAAATCTAAAACTAAACAAACCGAACTTGCTTATAAGCAACTCCGAAATAATTCCAAAAAACTAGTCATACAGGATAAGAAAAACTACTTTACCTCATAAATATCCACCACAAACAACAATCCAAAAACGTTTTGGAAATCAGTCTCCACATTACTTAATCCTGGCACTTTACAAAATCCATCCCCCACACCTGATAAAAGCCCACAGCAAATCTCTCATGATTTTAACACCCATTTCATTACTACTATTCAAAACCTAATCAAAGACCCTACAACAAATTCCTCACATATTAATAAAACTTCCCCCACTCTAGACTCCTGCATTAATAATCTAACAACACCTTCATTCTCCATCCAACCAATTCCAACCTCACAAATATGCAAACCTCTAAATAAACTCAAACCATGCTCTCTCTCTGCTGACAAACTCCCCTCCCTGAAAATTTAAAGCTAGCATCAAGCGCAATTGCATACCCAGTCGATAGTCTAATAAAGCAATCACTCTCTCTGAATGCTATGTTCCAAACTTATGGAAAAAATCTATCATCATCCCACTTCACAAAGGTGGAACTTCCCATGACCTATCAAACTACTTCCCTATCTCAATACTTTCACCACTATCGAAAATATTACAAAAATGTGAACACACTCAATTACTTAAACACCTCCTAGGCAATGACCTTCTCTCTCCCACACAACATGGCATCCGTCCAGGGCATAGCACAATTATAGCCTTGCTCTCTTTCACTGATAACGTTAACAAAGTCCTTGACACTGGTCTCCATACCTCAGTAATCCTACTAGATCTGTCAAAGGCTTTCGCCACGGTATTACTCAACAAATTACTACACCAAATATCAAAACTAGGATGTTCCTCAAATTCTGTCAAATGGTTTACCTCCTACCTCAGTTACAGAGAGCAATCAGTAAAATGGCAAAATGCACAATCTACCTGTCAAAAAAACAATATAGGAGTCCCCCAGGGCTCCATTCTAAGACCACTACTATTCAATATATTTATCAATGACCTTCACAAAGTCTCTCAAATAGGAAACATGATCCGACAATTATATCTTCTGCCAACAATTTCTCTGACCTTCTCAAAATAACCCAAAAAGCTTTTACTTCTATAGAAACCTGGCTAAATAATTATCAACTGTTGCTAAACGCCATAAAAACAAAACTACTCCTATTCACCTCAAAACCACCAAGCATAAACTTTAAGATTTTTTCTAAAGATGGAACTGAAATAGAACTAGGCAAAACTGCTAAACTTCTAGGTATGACAATAGATGATAAACTTACCTTTGAGCCACATATTCATAACACAATAAAAAAAGTACACTTTAAATTAGGCAAACTATGTAGGCACAAATTATACCTCAACATGCAAACCAAAGCCAAACTAGCAAATACCCTGCTCCTCCTTCCCTCCTATATGGAAGTGCTATCTTTACCAATTTACTCTCATCCCTTAGTAATAAGCTGCAATCCTGCTATTATAAAATGGTTTACCTTTAAAAACTCAAATCACAGTGGTTCAAGTGCTCATATGAGCGACTCGAAACCACGAAAGCGTAAACATCGACAGTCCTTAATGTTCGAAAAGCAGCAAATCAAAAAGCAGATTCGCTGTTTTTCAAACATTAATGCGAACAAAAAAACTCAAAGTGTAAAGAAGGGGGGAAGCCCCCCCCTTCCACTTTATTATTCTAACTCCGAGATTGAACTACAGTGGGGAAAGGAACCATTTCCCGATCCCCACTATAGTGTAATCCACTCCAGAATGTAGAATGTGCAATGAGCGAATCCCACTGTGCATTTGCTCATTGCACATTCAAACCTTTTTCTGTTCGGCTTTGCAAATCTTGCAGACTGCCTTTCACACAAGTGGTGTTCACCTGTGTGCAATACGCACATCTAAAGGTAAACCTTATAAATTAGCTAAATTTGCCTCAGGAAAACCAAACCACACACACCACTGTGAAGCAATTGCAGAATTCAACTGGCTGGAATTCTCGAGCCATCTTTCTTATACCCAACTAACAGTAGCACATAAACTAATTTTCAAACCCCACCTCAGCCCAGCACTTCACTCAGTCCTGCAAACTTACACTCCTAGTCGGTCGCTTAGATCATCTCAGAAACAACTAATAAAGGTTACAAAAACAAACAAAAGAGCTGGGCAAAGTCTGTACTCCTGTAATATAGCCAAACTTTGGAACACATTACCCTCCCATATAACTCTAAT
>NC_056743.1:1958926159-1958943659 GCF_019279795.1 Protopterus annectens | reverse complement strand
TAATCTCGGGTGAGCAAGGTTTACATATGTACCGATCTGATTGAAATGTCACGCTGTCAGCAGAAAAGCCGCTTTTTATTACAGTGAAGGTGTGCACGATCCTCCCCTTGGGTCCTGACACAGTTCCTGTCTCATACTATGCTCAGACACTGATTTTATTATTTAACAGTCATACTTTCTCAGTAGTGGCTTTGCAGTTTCAGACAAACTTTTACAATTCTGACTCCAGTTTCAGTGTTATATTAACCCACTCAGCATTATAACGGAATTAAAAAATGCGTGGTTAAACTGTTATACATTTTTCAAATTATATTGCTTTTTAACTCCTGGAATTGTCAGACAGTTATGTGCTTGACATCTGCTGATGACGTTTTGACAATATAAGCTGCTGTATTCTATAGAAACAACTTGTAGGAATACATGTAGACTGATGCCTCAGTTTACAAGTAACCATTGTTTAAGCATCATAAAACAACAGTGTAGTTTTTCATAAGTTTTCTAGCACATACTAAGCCAACTTTCCCTTTTGATGCTGCATTGTTTTGTTAAAACTTGCCATGGAGAAGGCTACTGCTGGCTTTCAGACCCAATACAGAGTGCTAAGGTTATTAACTACCTTCTAGTCTTCAAATAATTTTGTGCTTGTTTCCAAAACCAATTAATTGTCATGGCATGGTGCAATATTTTCTTTTCACCACTGAAAACATTTTTTGTAGACATTATCTTTTCTTTATTGTTTGCCTTTCGAATTTCATTGTAATGGACATCACCTGACTTTTGTAATGGACTGCTTTGTCATCATCCTGTGTAATAAGACAACACTGTTGAGAAAGAGAAAGAGTGTGTGAAAGAGAATGTGTGTGTGTGTGTGTGTGTGTGTGTGTGTGTGTGCACGTGTGTGTGCACGTGTGTGTGTGTGTGTGTGTGTGTGTGTGTGTGTGTGTGTGTGTGTGTGTGTGTGTGTGTGTGTGTGTGTGTGTGTGTGTGTGTGTGTGTGTGTGCGCATGTGTGTGTGTGTTTGTGTTATGTATTAAAAAACAGACCTTCATAATATTGTGGTCCCTAGAAGACTCTTTAGCATATAGTAAAGGAGTTACAGTGTTGTAAAGGAGTTCTGTGCCCGAATCTCTCCAGCTTCTACAAGTTTATTGCAATGGTCTATGATTTCCCCTATTAAAAGAACTTGAAACTTCCAATGGGACTAACTGTTTATAAACATGCCACCCCCAGATAGTTTCCTCCCATCAACTTTCACCTATCTCACGCGATGTGTTCAGTTTTTACAGCTGTGTACCATGTCCCTGGGGTTTGTCTCCACTTGGGGGGTTTTCCAGAGTAATATAGAAACATCCACTGGTCAGTTGACCTAGAAAGTCAGACTGAGATTCTGCTCTGAGGAAGGCAAGGGGTCATGGTCTGCACACTAAAACCTTCAGTCTAACCCACGAATTACTGATGTTAGTTCCTGAAGATCTGTCAATGGTAGTATGACAACATCCCAGGCTGTGTATGACAACATCCCAGGCTGCATTCTACATGAACTACAGAACGAACTGGCACCCCACCTAAGTACCATGTTCAATCATAGCCTCACCTCAGGCTTTGTGCCCACTGAATGGCACGCAGCAATAGTTATCCCACTCCACAAAGGGGGAGCCACCACAGACCCCGGGAACTACCGCCCCATTAGACTGACGAGCCTAGTCTGCAAGGCTATGGAGCATATCATCATGGAACTTATAAACAATGACATTGGTAATCTCCAAACTTTGGACCCTACCCAGTTCGGGTTTGTAAAAGGCAGATCATGTCTCCTAAACCTGATAGACTTCTTTGAAGAGGTCACCAAAGCCGTAGATGAGGGTATGGTGGTTCACACAGCCTATCTAGATCTCGTCAAGGCTTTCAACACCATCCTCCACTCTGGAATTATAGACAAACTCACTAAACTAGGTATAAATCCCTATGTCACAAGATGGGTTGCTAACTGGCTCACTGACAGAACCCACACTGTGAAAGTAGCAGACTCTAAATCCAGCTTCAGCCCTAGGTCCTCTCCTGTTTGGCATCTACTTCTCTGAAGTACAGGCTAACACAGAAGGTCTTTGGCTAACAAATTTCACAGATGACTGCAAACTAGGAGCCATAATCAAAACTCCTAACGATGTGGACATCCTACAAAAGGGCCTCACTGAGACAGATGCCTGGTGTCAAAGCCATGGTCTCAAGCTCAATGCCAAAAAGTGCATTGTCATCCCTTTTGGTATAAACTCTATACCCATGCACTACCACATAGGCGGTAGACTACTTAACACTGAAAGTGTGATAAGAGACCTTGGGACACAGGTGGACAGTAGTCTCTCCTTTGATAATCACATTGCCATAGTAGTCAGGAAATCTTTCTACGTGGCATACCTCATCACAAAAGGTTTCTCATCCAGGAAAAAAGAGGTCATTGTTCCCCTCTACTCATCACTCATTAGACCCCATTATAGAGTACAACACCCCTTTTGGTATATACCTCGCAAGACATCTACAAAAACTGGAAAGACCACAGAAATACCTCACAAAGAGGATTACCGGCCTCAAACAGATGCCCTACGCAGACCATCTAAAAAAACTCCAGCTTTACTCTGTCGCATCTCGCCTACGCAGAGGTGATAGAATAAAAACTGCACCAAAAGCTCACACACCAAAGTTAAACAAAAAAGTAAGCACTTTCACAACTAACCAAGTTGCTTCATCAGACAGCTAGTAAAATACTATAGAACATTTAAATAAATAAAAGACATGTCAGGTGATCAGCACTGCTAAGGTCATTGGTTATAGTTAATTAAAAAATTGTCATGATTAGTTAAATTAAAAAAACATGAGTGCTGTGCATTGTATAGCCTTACTAAGCTCTTATAAAAGTAGAGAAAGCATTTCACATAACATTAAGAGGTTCTCATCTCACAGCAAGAGGTTCTCCGGTTCGATTCTCGGCTGGGGTGCCTTCTGTGTGGAGTCTGCATGTCCTCCCTGCGTTTGTGTGGGTTTCCTCCGGGTGCTCTGGTTTCCTCTCATGTTACAAAGACATGCATCTGGAGCCTTTCTCCCTGGGCCTCCGCTGAAAATTGGCTTTGTTCCAAGTCGGACTTTCCCGGTTAACAAATGTAAAAAAAATAAATAAATAACACTGCACATAACAACAAGCTAACCATTTCTGTATATATCATGCTAAACATTAAAGCTTCCAAGGACAGGTTGCTAGAATTTATGTGGCAATGGACGTGCTTTGAGAAAAGCTTTAAGGGAAGCAATGCCATTCAAACCTGGGGGGTTTTCAGCATTAAGCTTCAGTATCCATTCTTGCTCAATGCTTTCTGTGTAATTCTCAATGTCGCCCCCTCTGATGTCAGGATGTATTACTTGTATCACAAAAAATTTAAAAATATGTGTAGGATCTTCACAGGTTACATTGTTAGCTAATGCATTACTGTCTTTCTTATTTTTAATGTCCCTAATATGTTCAAGCACTCTATCTTTGAACATTCTATTCGTTTTTCCTACATAAAATGAATGGCAGGACACACAGAAAGAGAAGTGTACTACATTAGAAGTTCTGCAGTTGGCAAAGCATTTGCTCTTAATGTTAATGCCTAAAAGATGGATGGGTATAACTGGTACTAATATGAATGTGTTGGCAGGCTACGCAATGCTTGTAAGAAAATGTTTCAAAGCGATCATTTTTACCAGTATGCTGTGATCTCTTTTTATTGCACAAATGCTGTTTCAGTGAGATGTTATTCCTAAGCTTAAAAGAGGGGGATTTTCCAATTTTGTCTGTCAACCTAGGTGTTTCTTCTAAAATACTCCAATGTTTTTTAATGATGTTGGTAAATTCATTAATATCACTGGAATATTGCATAATAACCCTAAAACCATTGGTGTTGCACTCCAGTCTCTGCCCTGAATCCAAAGATTGACTTCACTGAGATATGGTTTGCGTCTGCCACTGCGTTGCCTCCAGGCTTCAGTAATGGCACTGTCAATGTCTTGTGCACTATATCCTCTATCTAAAAATTCTTGTTTAGCTACTTCCAGAGCTAGCTGTGCTGCTCGGTCGTCGCTGTGTAGTCTCAAAATCCTATAAACTTGTCCTTTGACAACTTTCTTAGAAATGTGTCTAGGATGCATGCTGGACCTGTGCAACAGAGCATTTTTCATTGTGGGCTTTCTGTAAATGCTACTATTCAATTTCTGTTTTTCTGATTTTTAAACTAATACATCTAAAAAATTAATTTCACTGTATGAACATTGATAAGTAAATTTCAAAAAACTAGTAGTAGTGTGAATGTATTTGACACATTCATCCAATTCTTGAGTGTTTCCCTTCCACAGAAGGAAAACGTCATCCACAAATCGGACATACCAGAGAATGTGTTCAAAAAAAGGATTTATCTTTGCCAGGAGATGAGACTGTTCCCAGCAAACTAAAGCTAGGTTGGCATAGCTATTGGCACAAGTTGTGCCCATAGCCACGCCAGTCTTCTGAAGGAAGAACTCATTATTAAACACAAAAACATTGTTCTCTAAGATAATATCTAATAGGCCACATATAAGTTCAATCTTATTATTATCAAAAGAGTGATTGATATTGAGAAACTCTCTAATCATCTCAACTCGCCAATCATTGGGTATAGATGGAAATAATGTTTCAGTGTCCATAGTAACCAACATATACTCACAATCAATAGTCTCTTATCTATTATGTAGTCTTTCAAGAAAGCTTTTGGTGTCCCTGAGAATGGTGTAGCAGTCATTAAGTAATGTATGTAAATTGCCTTCTACATAAATGGATAGTGCTTCTGTACACCATCCAGCACCTGAGACAATAGGTCTCATTGGTGGTATGGTGGCATGTTTATGTATCTTCAGAAGGCCATAAATTCTGGGAATAATGGGATTCTGAGTGTTAAAAAAATTAAATAAATCCTCATCTATCATACCTGTCATAAGTAAATCAAAAATTAAAAAAGAAATCTTGTCAATAATGCCTTTAACAGTTGCAGAAGAAATACATTGATATGTATCAGATGCACTCAATAAACATTCATTTGTTGTAAATACAACTTGGTATCAAGCAACACAATTCCACACCTTTATCGGCCGGCTTGATTTCAATGGAATTTATATTAACTAGTTCATGTAAGGCCTTATTTTCATTGCTTGATAGATTATAAAACTGAGTATTAGTACCTTTAGAAAAAAGAGATCTAAAATCTCATTCACAAACATTAATAAATGTTTGTATCGCAGGGTGCGAAGTAGGAATGAAAGTACTTGGTTTCTGATAACGCTTGTGTATTTCAGCATTGTTTACCCCAGAAGCAAAAACATTTTTCAGAGACAAGTTCCTTCCCAGTAACCTCAAGTCTTTTAACATAGTAAGTGGGTTGGCTCGTTTAGCTGGAACAAAGGACGGTCCTTTATTCAATAGCGCAATGTGTTCACTAGTGAGCCTAAGAGAAGAAATGTTAAAAAATCAGATTGTGGCTTACATTCGTTTCCGCTTGGTATGATTCAGATTCCATTCCATGCTCCCTTGTCTCGATCGATTGTCTTGATTGTTTAGGCTTCTCGATCGTGCCCTGATGGGTAGTGGATTCTTCAAAGTAATCCGTGTATCTTCTGGAGTCCCTAAAAAAGTGCCATGTAGATTCCGTTGTGTTGTCGAAGAGCCAGCAGTAGTTTCCTGTATCATAGCTCTGTGGCAGTTATTGGCAGTTGCTGCTTCCGTTAGCAGATTCTCTCTAACGTTTACTGTTTCAGCCACTGCTTCGGCTAAGGCTGGGGGTGGGGGAGAAGGTGATGCTTGTGCTGTAGACGTAGTACGAATGGTTGTTGCTAGTTTGACCTCGCATAGAGTTTGGCTGAATGGAGGTTATGCCTTCATTAACTGTGGCTAAGGGCCTGTTAATTTCTCTTGGCCAGGAGAAAACATGATTGTTATCAAAATCCCTTTTATCCCTCTGTAACTTCTTGAGTTTTAGAACCTGTAGTTTCTTATCATACACAGTAATATTTTCTTGTAAACGATCTAATTTGTCTAAAATAACATCAATAGAAAAACGTGTAGCGATATCACTTTCAGCAGCAATAATTTGTTCTTTCAGTTCATTTTCTATTGGCAGAAAAAAATCAATTAGCAAATGCATATACTGTGTACTGAAATAAAGGTTCAATTCTTGCCATCTTCTCAGTCGATCAGGGTATGTCTCTCCATAGGTAGGCATATTCAAAATACGTAGTCCTCTTGGAATAATCTTGTGTTTCAACGAGGCTTGCAAATGCAGCCGTTGCCATTGCAGCCTGTTAAACTTGCACATTTTGTTTTCCAGATCCCTGTAATGTAGAAATTCAGGTACCTGATAGTTGATATTAGTTTCATTATTATCCACAGAGCAAATATAGTACAAGCCCATTAAGGGATTATTCTGTATATGTAGAGTCCGAAGGAAACGATCACTGAAACCGTTTATAGTCTCATTAGAATCCGAGTTCTCCATAACTACAAAAAAGTTGGTGTGTCCCCTTCTGCTGAATGAGATGCGTAAACAAGTAAAAGATAAAGCAGCTCCAGGGAAACAGAGCAAGGTGCAGACAAAATAAAATAAAATAGAATAAAAACTGCACCAAAAGCTCACACACCAAAGATTTTATTTAAACAAAAAAGTAAGCGCTTTCGCAACTAACCAAGTTGCTTTATCAGACAGCTAGTAAAATACTATAGAACATTTAAATAAATAAAAGACATGTCAGGTGATCAGCACTGCTAAGGTCATTGGTTATAGTTAATTAAAAATTTGTCATGATTAGTTAAATTAAAAACACGAGTGCTGCGCATTGTATAGCCTTAAGCTCTTATAAAAGTAGAGAAAGCATTTCACATGACAATAACACTGCACATAAAAACAAGCTAACCATTTCTGTATATATCATGCTAAAAGTTAAAACTTCCAAGGACAGGTTGCTAGAATTTATGTGGCAATGGACGTGCTTTGAGAAAAGGTTTAAGGGAAGCAATGCCATTCCAATGATTGGGGAGTTGAGATGATTAGAGAGTTTCTCAATATCAGTCACTCTTTTGATAATAATAAGATTGAACTTATATATGATCTATTAGATATTATCTTAGAGAACAATGTTTTTGTGTTTAATAATGAGTTCTTCCTTCAGAAGGTTGGTGTGGCTATGGGCACAGCTTGTGCCAATAGCTACGCCAACCTAGCTTTAGTTTGCTGGGAACAGTCTCATCTCCTGACAGAGATAAATCCTTTTTTTGAACACATTCTCTGGTATGTCCGATTTGTGGATGACGTTTTCCTTCTGTGGAAGGGAAACAATAAAGAATTGGAAATGTTTCTGCATTTTCTGTGTGTTTCTACCAAAAAAACAAAAAAATAATCCTTGTTTTCCCGCCTTCCTCGACTAGTTTAGACCAGTTTACAGGCATTGCTGTATTCTGGGCTGTGGTGTAGTTCCTGTGTTGTCCATTACCTTACTTGGATAGAAGGAAGTTTCTTTGCTCACCAGTGGGAGTGGGGAGCCTTGAGCAGCCTACCTGTCCTTGGGGGAAGTGACCTCAGCACAAGAAGCTGTAGTAATTGGTTGTTTGGGACCATTTCCAGCTCTTTTGTAGTTCACTGTTTAAAATCCGCGTTTGCACGGCTTTGCGCGGTCGTACGCATAGCGCAGTGCCGGTTAAACAACGTTAAACTTTTTCTGGCTCTGCCAAGTCTGTTCTTCAAATTTTCCCTTAAGGAAGCTCTACTCTTAGTATAACCAGACTACTCACTGTATTATAAGCCTAGCACTTGTTCTCAATACTTCTCTGCTAAATAAGCACGCTCGTACTAAGTAAAGCACTACATCTACTTACCACCCCTGTGAATACCCACTTCCCTTAAAGGTATACCACTCCCTTATACTGTTCTAGCATGTCAAGTGGTAGATTACTGGCGTCGTCTCCAGTTCAGCTGGTCAATCTGGGCATCTTGAGACAATGCTACAATTGTCTCATGTACACAGACAACCCTCTCCTCCTCCCAACAAACACAAATACATGTGAGAGATGCAACTATATAGCCAAACTGGAGGCTGAACTCTCTCAACTCAGGGCTGGCATGACCAGACAGGAGGAGATGGCAACCACACACACAACAATCCCAGTCCCACATAGACCTACCACAACTGCAAACCAAACACATAAAAACACAAAGACATACTCGAGGCTCTAATAAAAACTTACCAAAACAACAGAGGCTCCCAAAGCAGACATCCAAAAATCCACCACCTCAAAACAAAACACATGCAACACATACTTCAATAAATCAGTGTGTCGACCAATCGCAGCCCTTAAGGCCAAACACCTTGCCTGATACACTAGTAATAGGTGACTCCATAGTCAGACACACTTATGTCCCACTGACCAGGCTGAACAAGGAGAAGGTGACTGTGAGCTGTCTATCGGGAGCTAGGATCCGCCACATAACACACGCACTCAGGTCACTCCAAAGCAAGTACAAATTTGACTCCGTCATTGTATATGCTGGTGTGAATGACCTGAGACGTACCTCCCTGGACCACATGAAAAGAGACATAGAGGAGCTCTCCGATTATGTAGCCCAGGCTGGTATGACCCTGACCCTGAGCAGCATCTTGCTCTCACCAAGAATGATACCACAATACAAAGACAAGATGATCAGCTTTAACAATTGGCTCAAGTACTGGTGTCATTCTAAGGGGATCCAATGTCTGTCTGCCTGGGATGATATGTTGGACAAGCCACGCTGCTTCGCAAGGGATGGCTTACACCTGTCACCACTGGGCTTTCGGATATTGGCTAAGGCTCTTGCCACCCCATAGTGCCTTTTTAGGCAAGGCTCAAAAGACAAACCCACCTCCTTAGAAAACAAAATGGAAAAAACTAAGGGTAATGCTGCTCAATGCCAGAAGTCTAAATCTCAAGATGCAGGCACTTGATGCACTCCTCAGCATGGAGAACATCGACGGCTGTGCAGTAACTGAAACCTGGTTCAAGGCTCCTGAGAGCACTCCAGCGCTACCAGGCTATACCTCGTATCATGCTTTTCGCCCCAAAACCCGGGCCGAACCACAAAGGGAGGGGAGTGTCCATATTCATAAAGGACACCCACACCTCCAGGTTAGTAGCAACACATGAAGCATCAGAGACCATACAGGTGCAACTAACCATAGGCAAAACTGCTATACAACTGGTAGCATGTTACAGACCACCCTCCCAATCTCTAGAACCCCACTCAGCCTTCCTGAAGACATTGGAGGATATGAATGTATCACAAAATACCATCATACTGGGAGACTTCAACTACCCAAACATAGATTGGGTACATTATTCTAGCCCTAATACCCTAGCCCAAAGGTTCCTGGAATTCATAAATTCAAATGCACTGGAACAACTAGTCACCTCTCCCACTAGGGAGATAATATACTAGACCTGATCATCACAAACATGGGGACAAAATGCTCCACACCGAAGTATACCCTCACTAGTGAGATCTGACCACAAACTAATCACCCTGGATATACATATCCCACCTCCACCCCAGCACAAAAGACCACAGTGAAAAACTTCTCAAAAGCAGACTTCACTCTTCTTAAGACTGAGATGGTATCCTTTAAGCCCACTGTGCCAGTGGATACCACATCCCACAATGCCAATCCTTCACAAATGCTTTCTATGGACATCTCCAAGAATGCATGGATCATGCAATCCCAAACAAATCCAAGTCCCTCTCCACCAAATGTAAGCGTCCTGTCTGGTGGACCTCAGCCATAAACAAATTGTATAACAAAAGAAGGAAGCTACTGCACGTCAGAGCTAAATCCCATGAAGGGAAGACATCTCTGATCAACATTAGCAGAAAACTACGCTCTCTCATAAAACATCCAAGGCAAACTTTGAGAGAAAAATCGCTAAGGACACTAAAGATAACCACAAAGCCTTCTTCAGCTATGTTAGAAACCTGGAAACCCTCAGATATGCTCAGAGTTGGTTCACAACAACAAAAATACACTGAACTTACAGATATTGCTCACATTCTGGCTGACAGGTTCAGTGCAAATTTCTCGCCTCCTTCACCCCCAAAAGAAGAAATACTTATCCCAGCTGAATGTAATCTCCCTGTCATCTCAGATGTCCAAGTGAGAACCGCCCTAAACAAAGCAAAAACACAGCATCAATGGGACCTGACGGTATCCCGGGTGCGTTACGTGAACTCCAAGAGGAGCTAAACCCACACATAAAATGCTATTTAACCTTAGCCTTACTGATATGTACCTGAACACTGGCGTGCAGCAACAGTGGTCCCACTCCACAAGGGGGTGCCTCTACAGACCCTGGAAACTACCGCCCCATAAGCTTGACTAGCCTGGTCTGCAAAGCTATGGAAAGAATCATTATGGAACTCATAAACGGAGACATAGGGGACCTACAGACGCTTGACCCCACCCAGTTCGGCTTTGTAAAGGGCAGATCCTGCCTTTTAAACCTGGTTGACTTTTTCAAACAGTCACTAGAGCCATTGATGAGGGCAAAGCAGTCCATACAGCATACCTGGGCTTGGCTAACCCCTTTCACACAATACCCCACTCAGGCATCATAGATAAGCTAAACAGCTTAAAAGTAAACCCTTATGTCACTAGATGGGCTGCAAACTGGCTAAAGGACAGAACCCATAAAGTTAAAATCGCTGGAGCAATGTCAGACTCAAAGCCAGTCACAAGTGGTGTCCCACAGGGATCTGTCCTGGGACCCCTCTTGTTCGGCATTTATTTCTCAGATGTTAAAGCAAACATGGGAGGGCTGTGGCTGACAAAGTTCGCAGATGACTGCAAACTAGGCCATAGTCGATACACCAGCAGATACACACATCCTACAAAAAGGCCTCACTGAAACGGACAACTGGTGCCGTAGTCACGGCCTTAAACTAAATGCCAAAAATGTATAGTCATCCCTTTTGGAAAAACAAAGTACCCACAAATTATCACATAGACAGCAACCCACTGAGTAACGGAAAAAGTAATCAGAGACCTAGGGACCCAAGTAGACAGCGACCTCTCATTTGACACCCATGTTGCCAAAGTGGTTAGAAAACATTCTACCTTGCACACCTCATCATGAAGGGTTTCACATCCAGATCCAAGGATGTCATTGTACCCCTATATTCCTCCCTCATCAGACCCATGATTGAGTACAATGCCCCATTTGGTATGTACCTCACCCGGCACTTGCAACAGCTGGAGAGACCACAAAAGTACCTCACCAAAAGGATCAAGGGTCTCCAACATATGTCTTATTCTGCCAGACTAAAGAAACTTCAGCTCTATTCAGTAGCATACCGCCTGCTCAGAGGTGATCTCTGCCTGACGTACAAGGCCATGTTTAATCAGGATCTGATGGACATGCTCCACCTCAAAAAATCCAAGTCCATCAAGACCACGAGAGCTAAAGACTTAAACCTCGGCACAAGTATGAATAGGACATGCTGGAGGGATAGATTCATAACCCAGAGGCTTCCCATGGTTTGGAACAGGATCCCAGTTCGTATTAGGCAGAGCCCCTCACTGACTCTCTTCAAGAGAAATCTTGATGAGTGGATGGGAGATCGTAAGTTTACCCCAGGGGTCACATCTGTGTCACTGCTAGACAGGGGCACAGTAAACTAATTCTATTATATAAGGGGACCTTCACTGTGTCACTACTAGACAGAGGCACAGTATTCTAGATTTATTCTGTACATTTTTGTACCATTTCATGGGGTGGCAAAAGCCACATCACTATGGCTAGGCTTACAAATGCCCCAGGGCAGATAGCCTAGTACTATACTATGAAACTATGAAACTATGAATGTGTCAAATACATTCACACTACTACTAGTTTTTTGAAATTTACTTATCAATGTTCATACAGTGAAATAAATGTTTTAGATGTATTAGTTTAAAAATCAGAAAAAACAGAAATTGAATAGCAGCATTTATAGAAAGCCCACAAGAAAAAATGCTCTGTTGCACAGGTCCAGCATGCATCCTTAGACACATTTCTAAGAACGTTGTCAAAGGACAAGTTTATAGGATTTTGAGACTACACAGCGATGACCAAGCAGCACAGCTAGCTCTGGAAGTAGCTAAACAAGAATTTTTAGATAGAGGATATAGTGCACAAGACATTGACAGTGCCATTACTGAAGCCTGGAGGCAACGCAGTGGCAGATGCAAACCATATCTCAGTGAAGGTCAATCTTTTTATTCAGGGCAGAGACTGGAGTGCAACACCAATGGTTTTAGGGTTATTATGCAATATTCCAGTGATATTAATGAATATACCAACATCATTAAAAACATTGGAGTATTTTAGAAGAAACACCTGGGTTGACAGACAAAATTGGAAAATCCCCCTCTTTTAAGTTTAGGAATAACATCTCACTGAAACAGCATTTGTGCAATAAAAAGAGATCACAGCATAATGGTAAAAATGATCGCTTTGGCACATTTTCTTTCAAGCATTACATAGGCTGCCAACACATTCATGTTAGTACCAGTTATACCCATCCATCTTTAGGCTTTAACATTAAGAGCAAATGCTTTGCCAACTGCAGAACTTCTAATGTAGTACACTTCTCTTTTTGTGTGTCCTGCCATTCATTTTATGTAGGAAAAACGAATAGAATGTTCAAAGATGGAGTGTTTGAACATATTAGGGACATTAAAAATAAGAAAGACAGCAGTGCATTAGCTAACCATGTAAGATGTGAAGATCCTACACGTATTTTTAAATTTTTTGTGATACAAGTAATACATCCTGACATCAGAGGGGGCGACATTGAGAATTACACAGAAGGCATTGAGCAAGAATGGATACTGAAGCTTAATGCTGAAAACCCCCCAGGTTTGAATGGCATTGCTTCCCTTAAACCTTTTCTCAAAGCACGCCCATTGCCACATAAATTCTAACAACCTGTCCTTGGAAGCTTTAATTTTTAGCATGATATATACAGAAATGGTTAGCTTGTTGTTATGTGCAGTGTTATTGTTATGTGAAATGCTTTCTTTACTTTTATAAGAGCTTAGTAAGGCTATACAATGCACAGCACTCATGTTTTTAATTTAACTAATCCTGACAACTTTTTAATTAACTATAACCAATGACCTTAGCAGTGCTGATCACCTGACATGTCTGTTATTTATTTAAATGTTCTATAGTATTTTACTAGCTGTCTGATGAAGCAACTTGGTTAGTTGCAAAAGCGCTTACTTTTTTGTTTAAATAAAATCTTTGGTGTGTGAGCTTTTGGTGCAGTTTTTATTCTATTTTATTTTATTTTGTCTGCACCTTGCTCTGTTTCCCTGGAGCTTCTTTATCTTTTACTTGTTTACTCAGAGGTGATCTCTGCCTAACATACAAAGCTATGTCAAACCCAGAGCTGTTGGATATGCTCCACGTAAAGAAATCCTAGTCACTCCGAGCTACACGCTCTAGGGACCTAAAGCTTGTCACCACAATAAACCGAACATGCTAGAGGGATAGATTCCTGTCCCAGAGACTTCCCATACTGTGGAACAAACTACCTATCTATATCAAACAAAGCTCCTCATTAGCACTCTTCAAGAAAAATCTTGATGATTGGATGGAAGATAGGAAATTCACCCCGGGGATCACTTCTGTGGCTCTGCTTGACAGGGGCACAGGAAAATAATTTTCTTGGTTGGCAAAAGCCAGGGTACCATTTGGCTAGGCTTATAAAGGCCCTAGGGCCAATAGCCTAGTACCTACCTATGAACCTATGAACCTATGACAGACAAGACAAATGACAGCTTGTCTCTCCTTAATACTTTTTTTAACCCAACTATTTGCTTTGAGATAGCTGATCTGATAATGTCTCGCCTCATCATTCTGGGGATGTTGTAGGCATCTGTTTAAAACAATCCCCGATTACTGTGGGGGTCAATGCTCAGACTTTTCAGGGTCAGGTGCATAAGATGCATAAATAAGAATTAGCCATTTGTTTTAATAATTTGTGTGCTTATTTTTCTTAATACGCTTTGTTCTGCATTAGTAATGGTGCATTTTCAGTGAAACCCAAGATGGTATTTAGATATTTGTCTTGTGAGGTATTTGCAATGGCAGTTATGTACCACAGTTTTTTAGTTCAGTAGGTGGGTGCTTTAATTCTGAGATATGTGCAGTGTCATTAAGGCGTGACTGACTCATGATGACCCAATGGACAGTTATCTGAACCATCCAGAGAGTTTACTTGGCAGAGATATGGGAGTAGATTGCCAGGACTTTCTCCAAGCCAGTCCTTACCAGCAACCCTAATCTGTTTTCACACCTAGGTTGTTAGTGTGAGAGATGGACACCCTGCTTCTGTGCTAGTGAGCCAATATTACAGGGACACTAGTGACAGATAAATGTGAAGATGCTATTGTTTGTCACCGCAGATGCATGTAATGGTTCTTGATTGTCTGAAGTCACCATAACAGGCACAGACTTTGTGACTGTAGCTTTGGCAGGACTATCAAGAGTTTCAAGTAGCAGACTTATCTGAATCTTCGCAGTGCTCAAATAAATTTCTGTTTTCTATCTTTAAACAGTGGTTCACCCTCTTTGAATCTTGTTCTAATATGTTTGATATGCCTCCTCACAGACAAGCAATGAACAATGCTGACAGTGTAAATACAGGCCCTGAGCCACCCTTAATTATGTCAGGGATCCACTTTGCAAAATAATGGTAGTGTCTCTCATAGACTTCATCTCCACGTCAAAAACTGAACTTAACATGTTTATCAAAAGTCTTTGAGTGAATTTTTTTCTGGATTTTTGCTTTTAGATCTTTCAAAGGCAAACCATACAATGATGTCACCCTTCCTGACATAGAAATTTCTGTTGGAGATAAACTTATCACCTGAGGGGTAATTGTGTACCTGAATAAGAACCATGGCGGTCTTGTTACCACAACCTTCCCTTTCATTTTCATCTCT
The DNA here is from genome assembly GCF_019279795.1 of Protopterus annectens. NCBI lineage: Eukaryota > Metazoa > Chordata > Ceratodontiformes > Protopteridae > Protopterus > Protopterus annectens. Next base: position 1,958,928,596 of record NC_056743.1, on the reverse strand, counting down.
TCCATCAAAGTTTTTAAAGGCCTTCCTGGCTGGCTGCGAAATGGGACATAAAATGTTGCAGTAATTACATGACAAATTCAACTTCTTTTCCCAATGTTTATAAGGTTTACAGTGATGAAACAAAGATCAGTTATGTTGTACTGTCATAATGGAAATTCCATCAATGTTAAAACTTCATGTTGTTGTTTCAATGGTTGCCTGAGACATAGAATTCATAGAAAACACATCCATTTACTTTGAGTGGTAATCTGTCAAAAAAGGAACTATTTCCCAAGGAATGAATGGGTGAGCATAAACACATGCATTTTGGACCATGGCATTCAGGCCATTCACAGGAGTGAGAAAATGAATTTGATGATGATTTACTATGTGACTTTAATCACATTTGTTTTTATTTTTGTTGTCATATCCTGACTCCTGCCAGGACACTGTAGATATTATCTAGATAAACCTGTCATTCTGGACTTTGTGGACTTTTTCAGTATTACAGAATGACCTTGTAGAAAGGCTCTGACTGCAGACCCCATAATTACACATCTGTATCTAACAATTGATGCTAGTCTGCTAGAATGGGATGGAATAAACCTTGGCACAGGCAATTCTTTCAAGGCATACTAATGAATTTGTGATGCCTCTGGCAGTCTGATGTTTAGTTTGCTACGTATGCACCGATAAGTTGTCCATAACATTTAACCAGTGGCGTCTGGTGACTTCAAATTAAAGGAGGGCTGCAGGAGACAGCTAAATGGGTGGGGCCAATGGGAAGAGGTGTGGCCAACTAGAAAGGGGTGGGATTATGCTCAAAACACAATAACTGGAACTTTAATTACATACTCTGCCCTGGGTGCCAAACCGTCATTATGAGAGTCCAATCAAGACAAAATGAAGTCTAGAAGAAAAAAGAATTTCAATGCATTGGCTACATGACAGCTTACTTAATATCTAGATGGAAACAAAAAGGTTGTGAGGCATGAAAAAATAAATTACTTTTTAAATACATTACTGGAATGCCAGTCAACATCAAGTATAAGAAAAACAAGCTTCTCCTTGCACTGCAGTTCTAATTATAACTTATATTCAGCTTTATAAAAGTACCAAGTAACATGCTGAAAGTAGAAATCTCTGTGATACTCCCACTTGTAAAAATGTTTCTTATCCAAAAAGACCTGCTGCCTGACAACAACTATCTACTTGTTTCATGGGGAAAGCATGATCAAAGTAAAAAATGAACAGCAAACAAGAAACAAGCTCAAGATAAATTGCTTAAAGGATTACTGCACAGGTTATTGGATCAGGACCACACATGATAGATTGGCATTTTGTTTAGTTTATGGGTAAAGCCTGCAAAGATGACTGCAAATCTCCAACAAATGTAATGAGCTTCTGAAAATACTGTAATCCTGCCCTTTATTACAAATACTGTCATATGCATTTCAATATCTAAGGCTTGTACATTATCTAGTTATGTAAATATTCTCTGCATGGCAACAACAAAAAGGCTTTCAGTGTTGGTAATTATTCAACAGTATGCTTATTAAAGGTTACTTGCATCTTACAATCTCAGATAAGCTTACCCAATGGTCAATAAAGCATTGCTACTTAAATGCAAAGCAACAGGGCACTGCAACAACATGCATTTTCTGAATAATAAAAAGCATAAATCAACAGTAAAAAAATATGACAGAAAATCAGAACATTTTGCAAAATCAAGGACACATAAAAAGCCACTGTCGTACTTGTGTCTACCTTGGATGGGGGAATACTCTGCACACTTACACTGCATAACTGATCCTTGCCTTGCTTGGACACATCCAGAGTCACTACATGGGGGAGTGGGGTGCAACAAGTATGTCACAATTTGAAATGTCTCTGGCTGATGGTGATGGCTCTGACACTCATACCTCTAAACCTCAGAGCAAGAAATCTGGACAAAGCCATACATAGAAGTGGGACACAGGCCCAACAATAAGGACAATTTTTAAATATTGCTCTTATAAACTTAGAAAGATAATGGAATAGTAGTAGGTCTTGCATTAGTATGAAATTTCTGAAGGGTATGAAATCTGAAACTCAAATGTCTGCCATTATTTTCTAACTTCAGTCTTTAACGATTTGCCACTAATTTGCCAGAAAACCACAATTTTATGAAAAACAGACCAAAAATGTGATGCAAAAATATAAATTTGCCACACAATACAGCTGGGAACCTGACAAAGAAGGGACACCTTTTTAATATTAGTACTGTTAACTTGAGCAGCTGACAAAATAAAAGCATCTACATGCATTTCTGAAATAAAAGTAATCTATAACTCTGATCATTACAGTTATTTATAATTGTAAACCCTCCACGTTTTCTTCCAAAATTGCATTCTTTTACCAAAATTGGCATTGGGGTTTTGGGAAATTTTTTATAAAGTTTTTAATCTATTTAACTCAT